>NC_133769.1:2877864-2895418 GCF_003597395.2 Chelonoidis abingdonii
CCCCAGGGAAGGGTTTGGGGAGACCAGAGTGAGCCAACACACTGGAAATTCTTGGCTGGTGGCAGCGAGATCAGATCTAAGCTGGTAATTAAGCTTAGAGGGGTTCATGCTAGCTTCTCAGGTTATGAACCCTAAGGTTCAAATCTGGAGTAGGAAAGTTATGATAAGGGGCTCGGGGAAGGGGCGGTGTGAGGGCTCAGGGGAAGGGGCAGTGCGAGGGGTTGGGGGAACAGGCGGTGCAAAGGGTTGGGGGAAGGGGCAATGCATGGGCAGGGCTCAAGGGAAGGGGCAGTTCGAGGGCGGGGGCTTGGGAGAAGGGGTAGTGTGGGGGGGTGGAGCCTTGGTTTTGGCCCCAGTGGTCCCTACACTGTTAGGAAGCTTCTGCTTCCCCTACTTCAGACATGTCTGATTCGGAAGCCAGGCTGGGAATCTTAAGAAAACAGGTTCTCTGGTGAGATTTCTGATGCTTCCCAGTTCCAGAGGGATCAGATAGAATCACAGAACCATAGAAGATGAGGGTTGCAAGAGACCTCAGACAGTATCTAGTCCAGGGGTTCTCAACATTTGTCTTTTGAGGCCCCCCCCAACGTGCTATAAAAGCTCCATGGCCCACCTGTCCCACAACAACTGGTTTTCTATATATAAAAGCCAGGGCCGGCGTCAGGGGCGGCTCTAGACATTTCACCGCCCTGCCGTGGGGGGTGCTCTGCCGGTTGCCAGCAGACCCTCTGCAGAGAGGTCCAGCGTGCCCCCCGGCGGCATGCTGCCCCAAGCACGCACTTGGCGTGCTGGGGCCTGGAGCCGTCCCTGGCCACCGTTAAGGAGTAGCAAGCAGGACAATTGCCCGAGACCCCACGCCACAGGTGGCCCCATGAAGCTAAGTTGCTCAGGCTTTGGCTTCAGCCCCCAATGGCAGAGCTCAGGGCCCATGCAGCGGGCCTTCAGCTTTCTGCCCTGGGCCCCAGTGAGTCTAACACTGGCCCTGCTTGGTGGAGCCCCTGAAGCCTGTTTGAGGCCCCACCAGGGGTCCCCAGGCCCCTGGTTAAGAACCACTGATCTAGTCCAACCCTCTGCTCAAAGCAGGACCAACCCCAACCAAATCATCCCAGCCAGGGCTTTGTCAAGCCTAACCTTAAAAACCAATGAGGATGGAGATTCCACCACCTCCCTAGGTAACCCTTTCCAGTGCTTCACCACCCTCCTAGTGAAACAGTTTTTCCCAATATCCAAGAGCATCTTCTCTGATTGTGTTCCAGCACCTCTGCTCCATGCTGAAGCCACAGGGAGCCATGGCAACACGTTATATATTTACAGGCTTTTCTACAGTGCTCGTCCCCGCAGTATGCGAATGCCTAGTGGAAATGAATGTATTAAACCTAACTGCACCCATTTCATTTCCCTCCTTTAACAGATGTGGAGACAGAGGCCTAGAGACATTAAGGGACCATCTCTGAAATCACACAGAGAATTGGTGGCAAAAACAGAGAGAGAACCTCATCCTCCTTCCCACCCCTGAGCCTTAACCACCAGACCCTCCTTCGCCCAAGTCAAAATACAAAATAAACCTATCCTTTGGGAGCCTCACTCACTTTCCCAAGAGTTGCTGAAGTGTTTCCACTGATCCTTATTATATAGGTACCCATCCTGATTCACTTCACCTTCGTTCCTCACTGTAAGCCAGGCCTAACCCATTGCTCCATGTGTGTCGTCCCCCCTGATCTTAATGATTCCGTTTCATGATATGGGAAGGGACACCTCCTGTCACCTGAACGTTGAGTTTCTCCTCATCATCTTGCTGTACCTTCATCTGGAGTTAAAAGCATTGTGGCTCCTGTTTTATTTTACCATCTCCCTTCTTGGGTGGGTCTGACCATCATCTTCATTTCATCAGCTGTAAGTCTCACTTCCTTCCTGGCAGCTGTTTCTTCACTTACTTACCTTCTCCTACATGGTTTCATGTCACATCTCTCCCTCATTCACACATTTGCCCTATCTACCAAACTTAGGGTTTTTACACAGCCGACCAGCTGTGGTACCTGCACGCCTTCCATGAAAAACCAATTAGCAATAGCAAAGTCCCTATTTGAACTTCATGGAGTCTCAGACTCTTCCCCCTTTTATGAAATAAACAGTCTGCCGGCGGTAGGGGTATGCTGTTGGTGGATTGGTGGTGTGTCAGTTTAATTTTGGGGTGGGGGGGATAGGTGTCAGCATTATGAATGTCATTCCTGTTACAGCAGCAAAGGGTCCTGTGGCACCTTATAGACTAACAGACGTATTGGAGCATAAGCTGTCGTGGGTGAATACCCACTTCATCAGATGCATGGTGCCACAGGACTCTTTGCTGCTTTTACAGATCCAGACTAACACGGCTACCCCTCTGATACTTGAGTCCTGTTACAGGGGACAGGCTTTATCAAAGCTTCTTTTTGCAGCTTAAAACCAAGGGCACACTTCTGTCTCCCCATCGCTGTTGTACAGTCTGGTCTTGTCCCACGCATGGAACGCCTACTGATGTCAACAGAAAGCAGAGGATCCACACTGAGGATGAGAGAGGAGAAGTTTGCCCCTAGTCCTGCATGCTCAGAGAGCAGAGCTGCAGACTGCTTTGCTGTGACGCTGCTCTCTGCATTCTCTCTGACTCAGTGGGCATCTAGCTGACATCTTATAAGTCACTAATGGTCCAATGCACTGCAAACTCATCTCCTGGAGCCATTCGGAATGAATTTGCTCTGAGTGTCTCTGTCCTCCCCCGTACCTCTTAGGCATCATTTGCCCTATTTTCTCTATTCTGGCTTGTGCAATAGGCTGTTGATTTGGGGATAAAGTACTCACAGAAAGGCCAGGATCTCCTTTCTCTCCTTTCACACCAGCTGGACCATTTCCTCCCTGTTAAAAACACTTACGTAATTACAGAGGTTCAGCAGATTAGGCAGAAAATGTCTCCAACAGTAAATGCATCCTGAATAGAAAAAGATGCTAAAGAAAGATGGGGAGCGACCACAAGATTCAAATACAAGGTTTTCCCGTAAATTTAAGACACACCAGAAAATAGTTCAGTAAACTGAAATTGCCAGATTCATCCCAATGCAGGAGAGGAGGGGATACATTAGGGGGCTGGTTAAGTCCCCTTGCTTCTGTGGACTGATCTGCACTTGCCCCAGCCACCAAAGGAGCTAGAGCAGCCCAGGGGCTGCTCTAACATATGCCATTTACATATGGTCCCTAAGGGACCATAGTCCAAATGAGAATCTGCTTTGCACTGATGGTCCCCTCCCAGCTGCCTGAATGGACCTCCTACCCCTGATGTGCCCCCAGCTTTATTCCAGATCTCCTCATGCCAGGTGAATTCTCAGCTAGCCAGCTACAGACAAATTCTGGCTCTGTTGCATTATCTGAGTGGAGCAAAAGTTCTGGGTTGGGGAGAGAATCTGGCCTCAAAACTGAGCTAATTTACAGTCCTGTAATCAAATGCCAGATAGACGACTGCACCAACAAGCCTTCTGATGGCATCATAGTTACAACCTTGGGAACACAATGCCTCCGCCCTCAAGGGAAACAACAAGCAGGATGGAGGATTTCTCTACTCAGTGTCGACAACTGTCCTGCAAAAGTTGCTCTGAGCCATTTCCAACCAAATTTGTTGATTAAAAATTGCTACGCTAAAAAAAAGCCTACACGGCACAGGGCGAATTATCCGAACGGGAGCCGTGATGGCCATTTTTCTGAATCTGTGACTACTTAACGGAGGCGAAAGCACTGGAACAAATTGCATCAGCCTCAAAGGCTAAACCTGTTATGGGGCAGAACTGACATGGCCACTCACTGCCGCAGTAAAACAGTGAGTCAAGGACGTTGACATCTGCGGCAGATAAAACCTCAGCCAGAAATATGACTCGGTAGCAAAGATCTAAAGCTGTCCGAGAAGAGAGGATAAAGAGAGGGTGATTTCAGAATCGGTCAGCCTTTTGCCAGTCAGTCCTCATGCTCTGCCACCATACCCAGTTCCTGGCCAAACTAACAGGCACGAATGATTTACGTTGCTTGTCTCTGGCCTTGTTTTGCCTTCTGTCTGGCTAACTTTGTTACTGGAGTATGGGCAATTTTAGGCATTTGACTTGCTTGCAGAATAACATAAAATCCTTCAGTTCTTGCATCTGCTGCTTTTTTAAGGTTGCCTGGCCTAGCCGTAATTTCCCTCTCGCTAGCAATGCAAATAGAAAGAGCCAAGACGGTCAAAACGGGAGACTAAAGTTGGGCTGATTCCATAGTCAGACCTCTAAATAAGTGGCCCGGTTTTCCATAGTGAGAGCAATCAGCAGCTTGCGGGGTGATCTGCCCTCTGGCAAATCAGATCACTTGTTTAGAGGCAAATACATGGGCTCAGAATCCTAACTTTAGGCTCCCGTTTATGAAAGTCTTGGCCCTGGCTTTTTCAGCTAGACTAGATGGGTGAAATGAGCTCTGTCGAGCTAGCTAGTCAAGTGCTTTCTGGAACCCTCAGAGGATGTAGCATCGCACTATTTAATTGGACTGCGCAACCCTCTCCAGTCAATTAAAAGGGGGAGGCTGTCAAGGAGGGTGGGCCCCAAATATAGTGTTTCCCAAAGAAGTGTTACAAACATCATTGGCAACGAGGGTTGCCACATTGCAAATGCCTAAAACAAACAGATAGTCTAGCCAGGATTGTGCTGCAGAACCCGGATCACTGACCCTGAGGGTGTGTCTGCACTGGAGCTGCTGGCTGTGATGGAGCTAGCGTGCTAACAAGACACGTATGCCTGCAGCGGTGAGAACGGTGGGACAGGCTGGCCACTTGAGTATGCACCTAGGATTTCAGACAGGATCAGATTCGGGTTGGCTAGCCCTGCCTGCTGCTCGTGCCACTGCATCTACACTGCTATTTTCAGCGCGCTAGCTTGATTACATATGTCTAGGTGAGCTGGAAATTATGTCTTCCAGTATAGACACACCCTGAGAATGCCAGCACTCTGGGCCAACAAGCTGTCTGTACACAGAGCAGTGACAGTCCACAAGGCCGGCAAATCAAAACCGAAGTCAACAGCCTTCACCCAAGACCTGATCTGATGGACTTTTCTCCTGACCCAGCAGGGGAACGATACTAACAAACTCTGCTCCCAGAGCTCAGCTGACAGTTGGCCTGACCCTCTGTGTATTAAAGCCAGTGGACAACTTCCTGCGGAGTTCAGTGAGAGTAAGATCAGACTCATTATTATGGCAGAGCATGGGACTGAATCCGGATGTCCCAAACCTCAGTTCAGTGGCCTATTATATTCATTATTTTTATTACTGAAGTACCTAGGAGCCCCAGTAACAGACCTGGGCAACCATTGTGCTAGGCATGTATAAACACAGAACAAAAAAAGAAGGTTCCCTCCCCATAACGCCCCCCCCCACACACACACACACATACACAGCTTCAGCTTCATTTTCTAAGCTAACTGAGCAGTTCTCAGTACTCACCTTTTCTCCTTTGTTGCCAGGAGTACCTGCAGGACCCCTGAGGCAGAGCTGAGGTCTTCCTCTTCTACCTCTTGCACCCTAAAAGATATAGCAAAAAGAATCACTGTATTCTAAGTGACCGGCCAACTTCCACAGATGCCTTTGAATTCATTCTATATTTCTGGGTGTCCCCCCAAATGCTATTCTTGGCATAACAAGACTTCAGACATCAAAGGCAACTTGGGGCAAACATCTGGAGTTCAGGTGTTGCCAAAATATTTCCCCTTCCACCAAACGTATCGGTTTATGCTTCAGCCTCAGTACCTGCCTCATCCCTGCAAATAAGAACCCCAGGGGACAGTAAACCGAGCAGCTTTTTAGAGTTTCCTCTAAGTCATCCCAGCAGGAGGGTGAGCTTTGCTCCTTCTGAGCCCTCCAACAGCCAAGGACGTCAGCCCCCCCATACCCATGACTCTCAAGCAATCAGCCATTGCCCCCCTCACTTCTTGGGAGTCCCCCCCAGCAGACAACTCCCCCTAACCCTGTCCTTGGGGGTTCTCCATGGAGGACTCAATTCCTATCCTCCATTCAGTGTGGCCCAGGACCAACCTCTTGCTTTCTTGTCCAAGTGAGGCTGCTAAGAGTTTGTTGAGTCCTGTCTCTGTTGGGATAGGTCACTTGCTTTCACACACACAGGCAGCAGTCCCCCCACTAATTTAAGAACCACCATCTCAGTGGGAGGAAAAGAGCTCCCAGGGCTTTGACGGCTGCAGCTCCCTCCCACGCGGGCATCTGGAGGGCCTTGGTGCTGTTCCTGAGGCCTTTATCTTTTAATTTAGGGGAAACACAGGAAGCAGCGTGGGTGGGGAAGGCAGCATCTAATGTGCGCTTTAATCAGTGCCAAAGCTGGCATCACTAATGATCTCTTACACAGCTTTTTCGGTGTGTGTCACTTGTACTGCTAATAGAAAAGATCCGGCCTGTTTAAATATACATGAGGGTATCTCTTGCTTTTAGTTCTTTCCACCCTCTCAGCTGCTTTTAAATAGTTTTCAGCTCCAGGGACGGCAGAGAAAAGGAACAGGGCAGGAGTGCCGGAAGCTCCCACACCCCGCACCCCAAACCCCTGCCCCAACCCTGAGCCCCCTCCCGCACCCAAAGTCCCTCCCAGAGCCCACACCCCCTCCTGCACCCCAACCGCCTGCCCCAGGCTCAGCCCAGAGCCCCCTCCCACACTCCAAACCCCTCGGACCCTTCCAGAGCCCACACCCCGTCCAACACCCCAACCTCCTGCTCCAGCCTGGTGAAAGTGAGTGAGGATGGGGGAGAGCAAGCGACAGAGGGAGGGGGGGTGTATGGAGTGAGTTGGGGGTGTGGCCTTGGAGAAGGGCAGGGACATGGCCTTGGGGAACGGGTGGAGCAAGTGTGTTTGGGTGTGTGTGATTAGACAGTTAGCATCCCTAACTCCTCTACAGAAGAAGCCAAGCGCAGCACTCTTGCGAAGCAGTGCTGGGTACGGTGGTGGGCTGCAGCAGAAGCAATGGAGGGGATTCTGGGCTGTGCCTTCTTAACAAAGGCGCAGGAATTAGAGATGGAAGATGTTATACGATGAGTGGAACTGAAAGTAGAGGGCCAAGTTTCAGGAGGGGCACAATTTAGGGTTGCACCAGTGGCCCAGCAAGCCAAGCCAAGCCAGGTTCCTTACACAGAAATGATAGACTCTAAGCACGTAACACTGGCCACTCTGCAGGCCTCACAAAAATCTCTTTCCCACGGCTTGGCCTGCCTGCCACGTTGTTTTTTGCTAAGGAAACAGAAAACACTGGGCATCTGATTCACCCTCCATCCTCCAAACACAGCACTCTGAGGCTTGCTACAAGACAGGCCTGTACTAAGAGCAGCTGCTAACCCAGGCCCTGATCCTGCAACTCACTGTGTGTGTGGGCAGACATCAGCCTCAACATGAGTACCAGGGTCTACCCCTACACAGCCAGTTCCAGGATCAGGGCCCGGGCTTTCTGCAGAGAGATCTCTGCAGAATGTATGGCACGCAAAATGACACTGATGAATCCTCACCGATGGAAAGAGAAGAAGATAAGGAGATAGTGAAACAGTGTGTAATACCATAGAGGTGCCACGGACATGAGTGCAGCCGCTGCTGGAACGCTGTGTCCAGTTCTGGAGTCCACAATTCAAGATGGAGGCTGATAAATTGGAAAGGGTCCGGCGAAGTGCCAGTAAAATGATTTAAGGATTGGAAAACCTGCCTTATGATGATAGACTCAAGGAGCTTAACAAAGAGAAGGTTGGGGAGTGACATGATTACAGTCTTTAACGACCTACATGGGAAACAAATATTTAATAATAAGCTCTTCAATCTAGCAGAAAAAGTTGTAACACTGTCCAAAGGCTGGCAGTTGAAGCTAGATGAATTCAGACTGGAAATAAGGGGCAAGTTTATAACAGAGAGGGTAATTAACCACTCGTAGAAATGGTTGGGGTGGATTCTCTATCACTGCACACTTTTAAATCAAGATCTGTAATTAACAGTGATTAACTCAAGGAAGTCCTATGGCCCATGTTATACAGGAGGTCAGACTAGATGATCATAATGGTCCCTCCTGGCTTTATAATATATGAATTCCTATGGAAGCACAAAGCATGGAATGACATTACAAACACACTGACATTTACTACTTGTGTCAAGGTTTCTTTCCCCACTCTGAACTTATGGGTACAAATGTGGGGACCTGCATGGACACATCTAAGCTTAATTACTAGCTTAGATCTGATATACACTGCCACCACCCAGAATTCCAGTGTCTGGGGCACTCTCTGTCCCCCCAAAACTTCGTCCCCTCCCTGGGTTGCCTTGAGGGACTTTACCAATTCCCTGGTGAACACAGATCCAATCCCCTTGGATCTCAAAACAAGGAAAAATCAATCAAGTTCTTAAAAAGAAAGCTTTTAATTAAAAAAAGAAAAGGTAAAAATTATCTCTGTAAAATCAGAATGGAAAATGCTTCACAGGGTAATCAGATTCCTATAGACCAGAGAACCCCACTCCCTAGCCTTAGGTTCAAAGGTACAGCAAACAGAGGTAAAATCCTTCCAGTAAAAATAAACATTTACAAGTTGAGAAAACAAACGTAAGACTAACGTGCCTTGCCTGGCTAATTACTTACAAGTTTGAAACATGAGAGACTGATTCAGGAAGATTTGGAGAGCCTGGATTGATGTCCCGTCCCTCTCAGTCCCGAGAGCAAACAACGAAAAAACAAAAAGCACAAACAAATACTTCCTTCCACCAAGATTTGAAAGTATCTTGGCTCCCTATTGGTCCTCTGGTCAGGTGTCAGTCAGGTTCACTGAGCTTCTTAACCCTTTACAGGTAAAAGAGACATTAACCCTTAATTTATCTGTTTATGACAACTTGACATCAACCCTGTCCTGAATTCGTGGGAGCAGGATCTGACCCAGTGTTTCCAATGACTATGTATCTATGTATACTGCATGGAACTACCACAATGATGCTAAATTTCAATGTAGGTGACTGTTCTAATGGCTCTGGGGCAGAGGAGGTTTTCCCATGCAAAGGGACCAGAAATCTTCATGAGGTTCTCCTGCTAGAAATCCCAGGGAAGCATCTTCTCAGGAGGGAGGAATTGAGAGCTGGCAGGAGGTGAGGCCTCCTGACTCCACAAATCCAGGGGATCCCAGGGGAAAGGGAACCCCACAATTCATGGCAGCAGGAACAGGCCTGTCAGAGTTGGCTCCCATGCCACGCTGCTCTGCCTTCCATTTCCCCATGAAGCATGACACCTTTGTAGCATCTGGGGAGAGCATTCTACAGGAGGTAAAGCTGCTTCGGGAAGCTTTAACTCCAGACAGGACTGCTAGGTGGAAATCCATGGGGCTGAATAAAAGTTCCAGCCTGTGTGAAAAACCAAGTCCATTGTGCTACCTTCTCTTGTGCTCAGCCAAGCCCTGGGACACCCCTTCTGCGTGGAGTAGTGCTGCTTTCTTTTCTTGCATGTTCTGAAGGGAGTTGAGCCTGAGTGAGGTCCCCTGTGCCTGCATAAGCTGAAAGGACAACCTGGGACACCAGGCTCAAATTCTGGAACCTATCTAAAACACGTGGGGCCATGCACTGGCGTAACAGAGAGCAAGATCTGGCCCTGTGAACATGCCAAAGCTAACTGCACGCCTCCTATTGCAGAAAAAAAGATCTAATGAACATTAGGATAGCACCACTGGACAAGTGTTACTCCCTTTGTCAACTCCTTTTCTTGGGGTTTTAGAACTTGGATGGGAATCTTGATCTGGGATGGATCTTCAGTGATAAAACTGAGTGTGGATTTTAACTAAGAAGAGCAAAAAAGGAAGTTATGCCTCATAAGCCAGATGACTCCAAACGTGCTTCCTACTGCGATACTAGGGTCAGTTTCTGCATCGCGCTCTCCCATAGTGGTTTGGATGTTTGCTACAGTAAGGGACGATATAGGCCCATCTTTTGTACTAAAGATACTTCAGGAAATGAAGGCCTGTTTCTTTGTTTGAGCTTCTGCATCACGGAGTTTATTTTGTCTAGATCAGGCCCCTCTTTTATAGTATCTCCAAGTACATAATTAAGCTATTAAATCTGACAATTACCATAATGAATGCAAGCTAGAATTAGTTGTGTTCACTGCATTTGCTCTTATCTAGTTGTCTCCTCTCTAGGGTCATGATCCCCCACTGCCCTGCACCTGCATCAGTATCTACACACCTGTGCCAAAGGGCATGAAGCACTACCAGCATTTTATACCTCACTCACTTTGTACAGAGGTAAATGATGACACATGGTGCAGCACAGTGGAAAAAATGAGGCTGCAGATTCATGCACACTGCACTAAAGACATATTCACTGCCTTTGTGCGGTCCAAGATAGGGGTCCAGTGAAAGCTAGGAGAGGACAATCTTGTGAGTAATTATTGCTCATTTCAAACAGCGGATTTGGAAGCACTGTTTGCATCCCAGGCTCAAATAGAAGCCAAGGGGAAATTGGGGTGTAATGTCAATTGTTCCATTCAGTTCAGTTCCATTTGGACAAATTTTGAACCACTTGGAAACTACATGTCCTAGATTAATGAAGGAAATGAAACTCTTGAGGTGCAAACTCAGTTTGATCCTGATGTAACAAGCCCAAGGCTGCTCTGTGTTTCGCTTTTCTGTGTGTCTGCTTCGGGTGATCCCAGGAAATAGGGTTTGAATGACTTCCACAGGAGAATCTCTATTGTTTGTATAGCACAGACATTATAGAATTGTATCAGTCATACCAGCTCTGCACATCAAATTCTCCGCATCTCTTTATATGATGGGATTTGCTATATGATACTTTATTCTTCCCCCCTCTCGCCCCCCCACAACTGACTGGCTGACAGTGAGAGAGTCTTAAGTACTTGGGTAACGCCGTATAATAGTTAAAAGCAAAAACATTGGGTCTTTGTCCCCTCCTCCCGCAATGTGTTGTTTTCCTGAAGCAGAGACACAACTTATCTTTCCTCCAGGAGGTATTTTACAGACTGTATATTCAAGAATCAATTCACCCACCTGTGACATTGTGTGATGAAATATGACTATTTATACCATTGATATTACCACTGTTATATAACTTATAACCATAAATCTTGTACGAAGTGTATCATGTAAGTTATCAATGGAAAAGTTACAGTCTATCAAGTATGATTATCCTGGTTAAATCCATGTATCATCTTTATAGTGGACATTATGACTTTTGGCTATGGAAACCTGTGCTGTACTCCTGGGAGACACCCACCAGAAGGATTTACATCAGAGCTAGACAGCTATGTATTGATGGTCCATCAAGGACACTCAGATCTGACAATGGGCCTTTGAAGAAACTCATCCCGCCCAGTAGGTCTTCTTGCAGGATGCCCCAGACAGCAGGGAGCCAGTGACTACTTCCCTATGATACAGCAAACCATGTAAGCAAACCACATATACTCATGTGACCCTAGACTCCATCTTGGGCCAGTAATTTTCTACACACAGTGGCTGTGGGCTTTCTTTGGGACAGTAAATTTCCATGCACATGGCAGAGGACATAAAAGACCCCTGAGATATCTCCATTTTGCCTCTCTTCCTGCTCTAATTCTCTGGACTGTGGATTTACAAAAAATGGAGCATCTTGAACTATGGACCGAGGACCTTCCAATCTTTTGGAAGTTACCAGAGATACCTTACAAGCCAGCAAGCTATTCCATCCCTGCTACAAACCTGAGAGAAAGGCTTTGCAATCATTTGTACGTATATGATCTGTGAACCATTTATAACCCTCTTCTTTCCTTTTACTATTACAATCTTTAGTTAGTTTACTAAGGATTGACTGGGAGCGTGCTATTTGGGTAAGATCTGGGATTCTTATGGGTAAGTAAGTGTCTGATCCTTTGGGATTAGAAAGAACCTCACATCTGGCGAAATAGGTTTTCAATAACTTCTCACTATATTAGATTGGGTTGCCTGGATGGGAGCCAAGAGCTGGAGTGCCTAAGTGGGACTTTGTTTGGCTTCTGGTTAATTGGTGTGATGCTGCCGAAGCTCTTTTGTTACTGGTTTGGTGAATCCAAGTATAGGGTGAACCACCAGCTCTGGGGATTGTCTCTCCTATTTCATGCAGTCTGCCCTAAGTGTGTGTCATAAACAGATAGCTAAGGGTTAATGTTTCTTTTACCTGTAAAGGGTTAACTAAGGGAACCAAACACCTGACCAGAGGACCAATCAGGAAACTGGATTTTTCAAAGCAGGAGGGATTTCCATTTTTCGGGTCTGAGTCTTTTTTCTTCTGCTCAGCTATGATGAGGTTCTTTCTATCTTCTACTAATTCTGTTTTCCAATTGTATAGTACAGGTAGAAACCAATATAGGCTTTTTATGTGTGTTTTGCGGGGTATTTACATGTGTGTGCTGGATGTTTAAATGTTATGCTCTTTTTGAATTAAGGCTGTTTATTTCATAATGTTTTTTAAGCAATTGACTGTATATTTGTCACCTATCCAGAAGATATTTTTATATCTTTTTTTTCTTTTTATATAAAGCTTTCTTTTTAAAACCTGTTGAAGGTTTTTCTCTGGTTAAGGCTAAGGAACGAAGGGAGGGGGAAAATTCTTCTTTGTGCTAGCTGACTTAGTTTGAATGAATTAGCCCTCAGGGAAGAAGGAGGGGGAATGGTAAATTGCCCTCTCTGTTTGCATTAGGAGTTAAGTACAGTATCGCCAGGATACCCAGGGAGGGGTCTGGGGATGAGATAAGAGGAGACAAGGGAGCAGGTGTTTCCCTTTGGTGAGACTCAGGGTTTTCTGAGTCGTGGGGTCCCCCAGAGCAGGTTTGGTCGTACGAGACCAGAGAGGGAGTCAGGCCCTGGAAATTCCTGGCTGGTGGCAGCGAGATAAGATCCAAGCTGGTAATAAGCTTGGGGGAGGTTCATACAAGCACCCAGATTTTGGATGCTAAGGTCCAGATTTGGGAAAGATGCTTATGATAGTGTGACATTTTCAGTGTGGCTCATCCTGGGCATCCAGGGTCACACCACTGCTGATGTGCAACATGCAGCCACCTATGGTGTGAAACATGATACGCTACGGGGACTGGACTAGATGACCTCTCAAGGTCCCTTCCAGTCCACCGATTCTGTGAGCCCTCACCTATTCACTGATAGTGATTTTTAAATGCCTATTTACAGATTAATTTATGGGAAATGGTCGGCCTTTCAGACATTTACCTCTTCTATGCATTTCTCATGTTCTCCGTTCTTTTGACATTCATTTACTTTTATCGTCTAGCTGAAGGCTGAAACTCTGCCTTTCCCCGCAGCACAGTCGAGAGGTATGTTTTTATTTTTAGTCCTGTTTCACTGGCAGATTTCTTGCTTATTTAATAAATGATGCTCGTAGGTTGCTGATTAGCATCAATCTACAGTATCCTCCGCTGTATTGTGCTCGCATGCACTCTTCATTATCATAAAATCTGGGGGCAGGACATTCGCATTCCTCAATAGCATTAGGATGTCTCATTTCTAAGTCTCTTTGTTATATTTCAAAAGGAGCCCAGCATGTCTTGCGTGCAAAGACACATCTTAAAGATGACCCACAAATAGAGCTTTAAAGCATCCAATTGCTTCAGAACTATAGGCACCAAATACCCCAAATGTTTAGGGTTGTCGGAGCACATTCACCACGCTAGCAGCTTAAAATTTACCTTGTTTTCCTTTCTTATTTAGGTGCCAGTTCCTGCCCTGGAGGCTTTCCAACATGGACAGGAAAAGGATGTGAGAATGGGCATGTTGTTACTCCCATTTTATACATGGGGAACTGATGCACAGAGAGGTTATGTGACTTGACCATGATCACAGAACAAGGTAGTGGCAGAGCCGGGATCAGAACTCCGATCTCCTTCAGCTGTCTAGAGGTCTTAGTCCTTTATCTCTGTGAAGGCGCGTCCTGCTCACCTTGAAGAGTTAAAAGAACAAGAGCAGCAACAAAGCCTGCAGACATGGACTGCTCTGAGTTCACGTTCCCACACTGAGCAAGGTTTGAGACACCTCCAGCCCACGCCACCCTTCAGGGCTTTCTTTTGTTCTAAACGTGCTTTCGCCGGGTGGCTCTGTGTAGCAAGCCCACTGAAGCCCAGTGGGACTGGAGGTCCAGGCACAGGGTCTGTCATGCCCACCTACAGTTCGCAACCTTCCTCTTGCTTAAGTACTGTTTCCAAGCAGTATCTAGCTGGCCCCCACTGCCATAGTGATGGGCAGTATTTATCCCCACAACACTCCTGCAAGGCTGCCAATACCCACATTGTAAAGATGGGGAACAGAGGCTAAGTGACTTGTCCAAGGTCACACAGGGAGTCTGTGGCAGAGCAGGAAGTCTCCCACATTCCAGGTTAGCACCAGAACCATGGGTCTGTCCTTCTTCTTGCTGAGTCAGTAGCCTGCAGGGGGGATCCTTGAAGAGGTTGACACATGTGAGCTTTCTGTGGAGAGTTTTGCTTCAGCTGGTTATTTCCCTCTCACCACTGATTTTAAATCTTGCCTCTTGGGTTATAATATGTCCCAGAGACTATTGGTGAGGGCCAAACTCTGTCATCTGCCATGTACCAACCACGCTGTCTGTGGAGAAAGCCGTGGTTAGAGCTGGCTATGTCTCTTATCGTTGTCAGTTAGGTGCCTGTGTGCCTTCCGTATGCTGTCCCAGCCCTGCGCAGATAGCTGGTTTGGAAGACCTCGATCATACTACCCAGAAAGAATGACCACTGGCAGGGTTCAGTGACAAAGGCACTCAGCCAGGTTTATTGCCCTCATGACACAGTACTAGTGCCCTGGCTCCAGGGTTACAGGAACACTAACCCACGAGTGTCCAGTGGCAAGGAACAGCTCAGTCCCCAGCAGCAGGAATTTCTGCTGTCCCCAAGGCCGCACAGAGGGTTAAGGTGAGGCACCCCAATATTTATAGACAGACAAATAACTCATACCATCTTACGTGGTTCATGACATCTGCTTATTATCTACCCTTGTATTGTGCTCCAGGTGTCTCTGGCACAACTTTCCTATTCATTACCTCTAGCAGACCCTCTGATCTGGCACTGGCCAGGATGTCCCTGGATTAAGCTTTTGGGGTGTGTTCTTACACATACCCAGTATCTGTCACTTCTTATGAGTGCCTGTGTTTTAGCCACACTGGCAATGCTTTTGCAAAGGTCATAGAGTGAACTTGTAAACATCTGCTTTAATATATGGCCTGACTTTGGTTCACAGCCTCTTGTCCAGGCCTCAGATCTTGCACCAGGCCCTGTGCTCCAGGCTCTCTTTTTCTCCTACAGTTACAGACTCTTAAAAGCCGAAGCCAGTGGGGTTATATGGATGCTCAGCTCCCCTGAAAAGCAAGCTGCAAGTGACCGGCCTTGGCTTTCAGGCTGCACTCAGCCCACTAGCTTACACCCCTCTAGACAGTCGCCGGAGCTGTGTGAATTCTGCAGAGCATCTAATGCAATGTGCCCAGA
Source organism: Chelonoidis abingdonii (assembly GCF_003597395.2). NCBI lineage: Eukaryota > Metazoa > Chordata > Testudines > Testudinidae > Chelonoidis > Chelonoidis abingdonii. The sequence goes on from NC_133769.1 coordinate 2,893,383, forward strand.
ATGTCTTACCTGTGGTCCTGGGTCACCCTGTGGTCCTTGAGATCCAGGTGGTCCAGCCACACCAATCTTCCCCGGCAATCCAACCTGCCCTTTAAATCCGCCCAAGCCAGGAACTCCTTTGGCCCCCTGAGAATTCCAAACAGAGAGTGGGTCAGAGACTTCCCTTCAAATACAAATGCTATAGACATGCTCCCCAGAAAATGGGGGTTTGCAAAGGCCTACCCAGTCCATGCTGTCAGTGGGGTTACTGGCAGTGGGACATATATTAACCCTTTATATCTGGTTGTCCTATTAATAATGCAGTGAAATGATTTGAATGTGTATGGGGGGATGCCCTTTGCCAACACAGACGCAGTGCTTGGTTCATCCATCCCTTGCATTCACTCAGTGCCGGCTCCAGCTTTTTTGCCACCCCAAGCAGCGAAAAAAATAAAAGAAAAATCCGATTGAGCTGCCGCCAAAGTGCCACTAAGGAGCAAGACAGAGGGTGAAGGGCCCGCCACCAAACTGCCGCCAATCAGGAGCGAGCCGATTTTGCTGCCACCAAAGTGCCGCCGCCGCCCAATCCGGACGTGCCCCCCTGACAAGTGACACATTGCTGCCCCTTTCTATTGGACGCCGCAGGCACTTGCTTCTTTCGCTGGTGCCTGGAGCCAGTCCTGCATTCACTACAGTTATGTCTCTGTGCCGGGCCCTCTGCTGCAATGTCAAAACAGCAGGACAAATACATTTGTCACAGGCCTGGTCTACACTACGCGTTTAAATCGATTTAAAGAGCGTTAAATCGATTTAACGCTGTACCCGTCCACACTACAACGCCCTTTATATCGATATAAAGGGCTCTTTAAATTGATTTCTGTAACAGGGGGTGGCCCTGCAAGCAACACCCACCCGTTGCTTCTCCTCACCCCACCTTAATCCTGGGCTACCGTGGCCAGTCCTGCCCATTTGTGTCATGAGAGGTAATAAGAATGCCAGGAATAAGAAAACACTGATAAGTGACATAAAATGAGGGGGAAGGCAGTCCTCCCGGGCGATGACTAGTCCAGGCAGGACATTAAGCGGTGTGGGGCGAGAGAGGCCCAGGCTACTGCTGTGCTATGACAGTCCAGTGAAGTACAGAACTCTTTCTTTACACACGGAGGGTGGGGGCTTGAAGCCCCCAGTTGCTATGATGAAGCTAGTTATTAGCCGTCTCCTGTCCATCTACTGGGAGTAACCAGGAATGATGCTCATGTCAAATGCTTAGATATTCTGAAGGTACGGTATTAGTCCTATGCACCGTCTACCACAGAGAGAGGGGAGAGTAGCGGATACTGCTCTCTACTGTGCAGCATCGCGGGATCTACCAGCAGCGATTCTAGTACACCATAGGAGAAATTGAAATAGTGCAAGAAAGGATTTCTTCCCCTTATTCTTTCACGGTGTGGAAGTCGTGGGGGAGAGAACTGAGGAGCCTATTCCCTGAAACCACGCCAGAGCACTGTGTTATGGAACCATACAGACATGTGCGGATCTCAGCCAAGAATGCAAAATACTTTTCGGAGACTGCTGTGGACTGTGGGATAGCTGGGTCCTCAGTACCCCCTCCATCCATGAGCGTCCTTTGAGTCTCTAGCTTCCTGTTATGCTTGTCACGCAGCGCTGTGTATCTGAGATTTTTTTTCAAACGCTTGGCATTTCGTTGTTCTGTTAACGGAGCTCCTATAGAACAGATTTGTCTCCCATACAGCGATCAAGATCCAGTATCTCCCGTACGGTCCATGCTGGAGCTCTTTGGATTTGAGACTGCATCGCCAGCCGTGCTGATCAGAGCTCCACGCTGGGCAACAGTGAAATTAATTCAAAAGTTCGCGGGCTTTCCTGTTTACCTGCCCGCTGCATCTGAGTTCAGATTGCTGTCCAAGCCGTAGTCCCGGTGCACTGACGGCGATACCCCCGGAGAGGCCAATACGTCGTTTTCTGTCCACAACTAAACCGTGAAGTCATATGTTAATATCGAATTTAGCGCTACTCCTCTCGTGCAGGGAGGAGTA
>NC_133769.1:2895443-2938582 GCF_003597395.2 Chelonoidis abingdonii
ATTGCATTGTGGGTACTTTCCGTAGCATCCATAAGTTCCGCAGTTCCCCCGGTTTGGCTTGTCCTCCTTCGAATCCCTACTGGGTTAATATTATTGCGTCGTGGGTGTGCCCTTCTGAGGTAAAATGTCATCAGTGGCATTACCGTTCCCTCCGGTGAAGAGAGCATCAGCTGACAGAGGCCTTCACATGCCGGTTTTTCCTTCTCCCACTGGACATTGCCCTGGCAGACGCATAGGCCACGGCAACCATGGAGCCGTATCAGCCTTTCTTTTTTCCGGCACCGATGTGTTTGTTATACCTGGATGCGCGGACAGAGAGGCGCAGAGACCAGCGCTAACACAGCAGCATTCAATGCTTTGCATGATAGCAAGAGATGGTTACCAGTCGTTCTGTACCGTCTAACTGCCGGAAGTAACTGGCAATTTAAATGACGGTTCTCTCTCCCGCCTCTGTACTGTCCGCTGCTATCATGAGTGCCCCTGGCATGAAAATCTGGCAGGGGCGCAATGCCAACAAGCAAATTGGGATTGGACTGTCGAGTCAATCCCTAACCTTATGTTTCTAGATCAGTCCTGGACCAGAATGGTTTAAGATTTGCAGTTTTCTGTTTCACACCCGCTGTCATATTCAAGGGCCTTCTGCAACAAATTTATTATCTTTTTTTTTGCTAGGGATTTTGTTCCTCACCGCCGTTTGCTGGGTCCTTCCTTCTTATCCCCCTTCTTCAAACCACGTGGTGGGGCAGAGTCTTGCCTGGCTTCCGGACTTAGTGTTCTAGGTTCATTTGCGAAAGTATAGTGGAGCCATAGGTAAATTGCCAAGCGAATAAGGAAACTGTCACCGATCTGGATTTAGGACAATAAATTGAGGGCGGGGAGGCATGGCCCGTAGAGACTATTCAATCTGCCGCCGATTGCTCCTGCACAGGTTATCAGGAGCCTCACGGGGGTGGCGAAGATCAGTCCACGCGAGCCTCTGGGAGTTAGCAGGGACATAGACGTGTGGGGGGTGAGAGGAGCCTCACGCCATGCAGCTGGAGCATGACAAGTTCCAGGAAGTACAAGGAATCGCTAACATAAGATAAACCAGAATAGTGGGAGGTCGTCGGGAAGCCCCCATCGGATTGGCAGTGCTATTGTTTATCTGAGTTCTAGGTTTTGTTATATTTTTCATTAGGGCCGTCAGATGTTTCGCTGTCTGCACGCACTATTCTATTAGATGATGGGGAGTATTTATACCAGGGAAGATTCCGGCATGGCATTGTCAGACTTCTGCATAGTTCTATTAGATATTTCTGCTTCAGTTAGGCGGGCACGTATACATTAACGCCTTGCAGCGCCATGTTTGGGTTGTTGGCGCTTCCCCAGGCGCCTAGGCCAGCTTCCTTTCTTGTTTTCCTTTCTTATTTGAGTGCCAGTTCTGCCCTGGAGGTTTCCACATGGCGGAAAGGTGTGGAGATGGGATGTTGTCTACTATCCCTTTTATCATGTGGGCACTGTGCACAGCGGGTTACTGTGACTTGCCAGTTCTACGTATCAGAAGGTAGTGGCGAGCCTGGGTCTACACAGATTCGACATCTCCTTCCCTGTTAAGCGGTCTTAGTCCCTTTTTTCTGTGACGGGACGTCCTGCTCACCTTTGAGAGTTCTAGACCGAGATGTGCCAAAGCCTGCGACAGGACTGAGCCTGAGTTCATAACGTTCCTCACACTGACAAGTTGAAGAAACACCTACCAAGCACCACCGCCACCGCTCTTCAAAGGGCGGTTTCTTTGTTCTAAACGGTGCCTTTCGGCCGTGGTGGCTCTCTGTAAGCAGAGCCACCTGAGCCCAGTTTGGGGACTGGGGTCCAGGCAGGAGGTCTGTCAATGCCACGCTTACAGTTCGCACCAACTTTCCTCGTGGGACTTTAAGTACGTTTCCAAGAGTATCCGCTGGACGCTGGCCCCCGCAATAGTGATGGGCAGTATTTATCCCACAACACTCCTGCAGAGGCTGTCCAACTACCCCTTGAACACTTGAAGATGGGGGAACAGAGGCTCCAAGTGACTGGCCAAGGTCACACAGTGGAGTCCTTTGGCAGAGCAGGAGTCTCCACATTCGCCGGTTAGCACCAGAAACATTGGTCTGTCCTTCTTCTTGCTGAGTCAGTAGCCTTGCAGGGGGAATCCTTGAAAGAGGTGTGACACATGTAGAGTTTCTGGTGGCGACGTGGTTGCTTCATAGCTGGTTATTTCCTCTTCTACCACTGCGAATTTTAATCTTGCATGCTGGGTTCATAATATAGTGGCACGAAGACTATTGTGAGTGGCCGAGCCAAACTCTCGTCATGCTGCCACGTGACAAACCGAAACACAGCTCGTTCGGTGCGAGAAAGCCGTGGTCTTAGAGCTGCGCGAGTCATATCTTTCCAGTTTAGGTGCCTTTGTCCGTATGCTGTCCTGCCTGCGCAGATAGCTGGTTTGGAGAACCCTTCGACATACTAGCACCAGAAGAATGACCATGGGCAGGGTTCGTCCAGGCACTCAACGCAGGTTTATTGCCTCATGACACAGTATAGTGCCTGCTGGCTCCAGGGTTACCAGGACCTAAACCACGGTGTCGCACGTGCGCAGGAACAGCTCATCCAGCGAGCAGGAATTCTTGCTGTCCCCAAGGCCGCCGCGTTATAGGTGAGGCCCCCAATAATTTTGAGACAGACATAACTCAATACCATCTTTAGCGTGGTTCATGACATCTGCTTATTACGCATACCTTGTATGTGCTCCAGGTGTCTCTGGACACAACTTTCCTATTCTATTACCCTCTAGCAGAACCTTGATCCTGGCCTGGCCAAGGATGTCCCTGGATTAGCTTTGGGGTGTGTCTTAACACATACGCCAGTATCTGTCACTTCTATGGAAGTGCCTGTGTTTTAGCCACACTGGCAATGCTTTTCGCAAAGGACATAGAGTGAAACCCTTGTTAAACATCTGCGTTTAATATATGGCCTGACTTTGGTTCCAGCCTCTTGTCGGCTCAGATCTTGCCACCAGGCCCTGTGCTCGCAGGCTCTTCTTTTTCTCCTAGCAGTTACAGACTTAAAGCCGAAGCCATGGGGTTATGATTGGATGCTCAGCTCCCCTGAAACAGCAAGCTGCAAGCTGACGCGGCCTTGGCTTTCAGGCTGCACTCAGCCACTAGCTTAACACCCTCGTAGACATGTCCGCCGGAGCTGTGTGAATCCTGGCGAGCATCTAATGCAATGTGCCAAGAATGTCTTACCTGTGGTCCTGGGTCACCCTGTGGGTACTTGAGATCAGGTGGTCCAGCACACCAAATTTCCCCGGACAAGCCAAGCGCGCCGTTAATATTCCGCCAAGCCAGGAACTCCTTTGGCCCCGAGATTCCAAACAGAGAGTGGGTCAGAACTTCCTTAAATACAAATGCTATAGACATGCTCCCCAAAATGGGGGGTTGCAAGGCCTACCCCAGTCCATGCTGTCAGTGGGGTTACTGGCAGTGGAACATATATTACAACCTTTATATCTGGTTGTCGCTATTTAATATGCAGTGAAATGATTTGAATGGTATGGGGGGATGCCTTTGCACATCAGACGCAGTGCTTGGTTCATCCATCCCTATGCATTCACTCAGTGCGGCTCCAGCTTTTTTCACATCCACCAAGCAAGCGAAAAAAATAAAAGAAAATCCGATTGGAGCTGCGCCAATCAGCTCACAAGCTGAGCAAGACGAGGTGAAGGGCCCGGCACCAAACTGCCGCCAATGCAGGAGCGATCCGATTTTGCTGCACCAATAGTGCCGCCGCCGCCACATCCGGACGTGCCCCCCTGACAAGTGACACATTTGCTGCCCTTTCTATTGGACGCCGAGGCTTGCTTCTTTCGCTGGGTGCTGGAGCCAGTTCTGCATTCACTAACAGTATGATTCTGTGCCGGCCTCTGTGCATGTCAAAGCAGGAAAATACAATTTGTCACAGGCCTGGTCTACACTAACGGCGTTTTAAATCGATTTAAAGAGCAAGTTAATACTCGATTAACGCTGTAAACCCGTCACACCTACACGCCCTTTATATCTGATATAAGGGGTCTCTTAATTGAATTTCTGTTACTCCTCGACGGAGAGGAGTAGCGCTAAATTCGATATTACTATGATTACGGTTAGTTGTGGACAGAAATCGACGTATTAGCCTCCGGGCGGTACCCTGCATAGGCAGCCAGACGGACCCTTGGACAGCAATCCTGACTCGATGCGCGGGCGGTAAACAGGAAAGCCCACGCGACTTTTGAATTAATTTCTGTTGCCCAGCGTGGAGCTCATGAATCAGCAGGTGGCGATGCAGTCTAAATCCAAGAAGCTCCAGCATGGACCGTACGGGAGATACTGATTTGATCGAGCTGTTGGGAGACAAATCTGTTCTAAGGAGAGCTCCGTTAAGCATGAACAACGAATGCCAGCGTTTGAAAACACAAATCTCAGAGATACCACGCGCCTGCGTGACAGCATAACAGGAAGCTGAGACTAAATGGACTCTGGATGGAGGGGGTACTGGAGGACTCAGCTATCCCAGCTTCAGAAATCGACGTTAGCCTTGGACCATGGATGCACAACGCCGAATTACTGTGCCTAGTGTGGCCGCATGAAATCGAATTTATAATATCAGTTTTATAAAACCAATTTTAGCTAATTCGATATTATCCTGTAGTGTAGACGTGGCCTCAGATTACACTCCCAGAGCAACCTCGTTATCTCAGAGACACTCTATCCAAAGAGCTGCCCTGTGCTAAGAGATGAATGGGGATGGGAAAATTTTCCTGGCAATACCCATTTCCATTCCCGTCAATGCCAGGTGCAGGTGGGTACAGCCTCTGCTAAGGAACAGTGTTGGTGGTCTTGGCATCTGAACTCTTCTATTTACCCACAGAACAGTGACTAACCATCGAGGTACTTACCTGGCCCCCATCACTGAGCACTTCACAGATGTACTGATCCTCACAACCCCGCTCCCCGCCGAGAGGCAGAGCAGTGCTTTTATCCTCATTGTACAGATGGAGAACTGAGGATGTAGATTAAGTTACTCACCCAAGGTCATGCAGGAAGTGTATGCTGGAGCCAGAATTTAAACCCAGGTCTTAGGTCCAAGGCCTGTGCCCTTTCCACTACATCATCCTGCAGGCCAGTGCCTGGCCTGCCAACGTGCTTCAACACTCTGGTGTGCCCATCTGTCAGGCTGAGAGGGTTGTTCAGACACCCTGGCCCAGTCAATCCCTGACCTTTCTGAAGAGGCTGCCACCAAACATGCCGATTGTGACAGCGATGGCCACACTCAATGGCACTGTCACTACTTTGTGACATGGACGTCATCCATCTACTAGGCGCTAAAGTAAGATGCCTAAACTCATTTCACACGTGCTACCCAACACCCCCTGGAGGGTAACATGTTTCTCACTCCCTCTGGACCCGGGCTGGATGAGTGAGCAAGCCCAGAGGTGGAAAGGCTCAGTTACTAATACTTCAGCCATTAAATGCACACTAATGTGCACTAATGAGAATTCTCCTGAAGTTGCTCCGAGAAGAGAGAAGAACTTGAAGGAGGTGAAGGGGAAGACCTCAGTGACTCAGCCAAGCTGCATTTCTAATTCATGCAGCTGTTTCTTTTGAACACTAAGAATAGAAGCCCAATCATCTAAAGCAAGGCAGAGTCTCATTAAACTATTCTGAAGGGAGAGTGAGCTCCTTCCTTCACCCTCCCCAACCACTCCAAAGCAAAGCTCTCTTGGGGAATGAGATGGAGCGTGAGTCAGTGGGGTCGCTGAGTGTTGGAGGATCAAGATGGGAGCCCCCCCGACATGATTGATGCAACACATTCCCCCTGCCCAACAGAGCCTGTTTTCTCATTTAGCACAAGTGACCCCCGGTGACTCTCAGTTTAATTGTGTTTCAGGCACTGACTTGCATAAGCTTGTGCGTGGCCGTAATACAAAGGAGGCGCTCACAAGCGTGGGTGGCAGGCTGGGTAGCCACAAGGCTAGAACTTCTAAAGCAAACTAGCAAGAAGAAAAGTACGAAACTCTTCTTCTCTTTCTTCTTTTATAGGATCCCATGGTCAAGCTAGTCCAGATCCATGATCCATTCACTCCAGAATCCCAGCTCCAACAGGGTCCAAACAGATGCTTCAGAGGAAAGTGCAAGAAACCCATAGCATGAAGAAGTGGGGGTAATCTGCTCCCAATGAAGATGTCCTCCTAATCCCTAGCAGAGATTGCACTGAGCCCTGATGCACTGAGGTGTTATAGCCCTTTCCAAACTTGTTAGCATTAACTGTTAAAACTCTGGATATTTTTGCTATTTATATCAAGGACCAACTTCCTCTGACTCTTGGCAATGCTTTGGCCTCAACAGCTTCCTGTGGCAATGAATTCCACAACCTAATTACACACTGAGTGGAAAAAAAATGCTTTCTTTTATCAGTTTTGAATTTGCCACTTTCAATGTAACTGCATGTCTCCTTGTCCTTGAGAAATGAGACTGGGAGAAAAGAAACTCTCGATCTACTGTCTCTGTCCCCTTCACTATTTCACATAGCTTTATCACGTCCCCTCTTATTTATCTCCTTTCCCAGGTAAACTATTCTCTCTCTCTCTTATCCTGCTCCTTTCATCTCTTCTCCCCTTCCTGTAGCTTTCTATTCTTCTCCATTTCCCCTCAGTAGCTAGTAGCAGACAGGCAGGTATGCTGCATTAATTGTGTTGCTAATACATCTGCATTGTCATTGAGCAATTCCGATGGCTGGAATTTTAAGTGCTGAATTTGTCCACAGCCTGGATTTCCAAGTTAACCCCCCCACACAAACCAACATATCTGAGTTTTGCAAAGCCTTGATAATGACACCATTTAGAAATACCATTTAAGGCTAAGAAGAGAAACAGCCAGCATGAATTCTCCTTCAGATAAATTTCCACCACACACAATAATGCATCAATTAGATTGTGATAAGAATAGAGTATGTGCAATTCAATTCAAAGGAATTTTTTTTAATGTGAAAAAATCTGTAAAGGTGAACAGAAAAGCTGTTTTGATGTTAAAAACTCTTTAGGATACAAAAGCAGCAATAACCTAGATATTGGTGTAGTCTGCAGGTGCAGAGAATGAATGAATGGCTCCAGTGACTGGTCGTGGGAAATACAATAGAGCTGGTTGGAACATTTGCATCACACCAGTTTCCCCGTCAGAAAAAGCAAATTATTATTTTTTATTTTTGCAAAATTGTTTCGGGGAAATGAGCAATAGGGAATGGATCACTTGATGATTACCTGTTCTGTTCATTCCCTCTGGGGCACCTGGCACTGGCCACTGTCAGAAGACAGGATACTGGGCTAGATGGACCTTTGGTCTGACTCAGTATGGTCGTGCTTATGTTTTTATGTTCTTATGTAATTTTGACAAAATTGCATTTAGAAAAAAAATTGGAAAAAACATTTAGAAAAAGTGTCAAAACATCCTGTTTCAACCTTTTTGCAACAAATCTTTCACTTTTTCATTTCAAAATGACTTTTCATTTGAAACTTAATTGTATACAAGACCAAATTTTAAAATTCAAAATTTTGGCTTTTTTTTCCTGATATGGGACCATTTAAAAAAAACATGTCTAGTTTCATGGGGCAGGAAATCTGTTTGCTAACCTGCTCTAATATACATTGTTCCAGCACTAAGCCACAGACCGTGATAATACTGACTTCAAGCTGCAGCCATGCAATGACTGATTTAATGACCAACATGAAATGAATTGGTGGGTCTCAGTGTTATTCCAACTGGACAGTTGTCCATGTCCTCAACCCCACCCCCACCCATGGGCATTAGTAGAGAGTCTGAATGTGCTAAGAGCCTGAACTTCCTTTTCATCCCTACAGGTGGTGCTAGAGGACAGCACCATTACTGGTGGTGGGATAAAAAGGGGTCATGAAGCATGTACACTTGGCACTTTCACCATCACTAAATTCACACACGATCATGCACGCACCATTATTAATGAGAAATTACAAATGCGGTGATCAAACAATAGAGCTGAGAAAAAGGCTCCCCTGGCACAGCACTGCCAGCCCCAAGCATTCACAAAACATGAGTCAGGACCCCCGAAAAACAATAGATTGGCTTTAAAATCATGAGACTTTAAAAATAACGCCTTTGGGTTTGCTTTACTTGCTTTCTGGAGTTTGAGCCTATAGGTTTCAAGTTTTCAAGCTTTTCTCCTCCACACAAGGGGCAGACACTTAGCCTTGGTCCTTTAAATGAAAGTTGAGATTCTAAAGTAATCACGTGACTCTGGGAGCTGGGGCTTTAAGAAAAAAACACCATATATATGGCAAGATGACTCAGGATAAGTCATTAGAGTTGGCAACACCTGACATTATCCGCTCAGTAACTGCTAGGGAGTGTGAGGAGGAGCAGCCAAAGTGTGCATGGAGGGAAGAGTAGTTTGGGAGGAAAGCCAAGAAGTTTGGTGGGAGGGGAGGTAAGCAGTGAGGAAACCAAGGCACATGTGAGAATTCGAGAGGTGGACGGGGTTGGAAGAAGCAGTAGCACAAGCAAGCCAATGGGTTTAATCTGGCCATGAATAAATTTCGGCTGAAATTGAGAGGAAGGTTTAACCATCAGAGGAGTGAGGTTTTGAAAGCCTGCCAGTAGGAGTAGTGGGGACACGGAGCCTAACTCATTTTCAGATGGAGCTTGGTAAGTTTATGAACTTCATAGAATCATAGAAATGCTGACCCCGAGAAGTCATCAAGTCCAGCCCCCCGCATTGAGGCAGGACCAAGTAACCCTAGACCATCCCTAACAGGTATTTGTCCAACCTGTTCTTAAAAAACTCCAGTGATGGGGATTCCACAGCCTCCCTTGGAAGCCTGTCTAACTTAGTTAGATAGATTTTCCTACTCCTAAATCTCCCTTACTGCAAATTAAGCCCATTACTTCTTATTCTACCTTCAGTGCACACGGAGAACAACTGATCCCCATCCTCTTTATAACAGCCTTTCACATATTGGAAGATGGTTTCTACTAGAATCACAGATTTCTCAAGGTTGGAACGGACCTCAGGAGGTAATCTAGTCCACCCCCTGCTCAAGAGCAGGACCAACTCAACTCAAATCATCCCAACCAGGGCTTTGTCAACCTCTAAGCCTGGAGATGCCACCACCTCCCTCAAGTAATCCATTCCAGTGCTCACCATCTTCTTAAGTGAATAGTGTTTCCTAATATCCAACCTAACTCCCCACTGAACTTGAGACCATTGCTCTCTTATTTCTGTCATCTGCCACACTGGCAACAGCGAGCTCCCATCCTCTTTGGAACCCCTTCAGTAAGTTGACGGCTGCTATCAAATCCCCGCTCCTCTTCTCTTCTGCAGACTAATACCCAGTTCCCTCAGCCAATCCTCATAAGTATGTGCGTCCAGACCCTAATATTTCGTTGCCCTCCCACTGGCACTCTCTCAATTTGTCCAACATGCTTCTGTAGCGGTACCAAAACTGGAACAGTACCCAGATGTGCTTCAAACAGTGCGAACTAGAGGGGAATAATCACTTCCCTCGATCTGATGGCAATGCCTCCTACTAATGCAACCAATATGCATTGGCCTTCTTGGCACAAGGGCACACTGCCTTGACCATATCCACTTTCTGTCCACGTAACTCCCCAGGTCCTTTTCTGCAGAGCTGCTGCTAGTCGCCAGTCCCCCAGCTTGTATAGCTGATGGATTTCTTCCTTCTTAAGTGCAGGACTCTGCACTTGTTTTGTTGAAACTCATTCAGATTTCATTTGGCCCAATCCTCCAATTTGTCTAGTCCTCTGGAACTGATCTCTATTCTTCAGCGTTACTACCCTTCCCCAAGCTTAGTGTCTGTGCACCTTGCCTGAGGATGCACCATCCCATATCCAGATCATTAATAGGATCATATAAACAAATGTCAATCTAATCATTCTATATGACTTATTTCTAACAAATTCTTAACTTTAGCTCACATTATGACCCAAAATCATATTCATTACTGCGGCTGGTATCAATGGAAGCAGGTTTGGCCGCCAAATACCATTGCATAGAGCAGACCCAGCATGCACCAACGGGTTCTAGATAGCAAGGTACTGGAGATGTGACCCAGGCAGATCCGGCCGGCGCTTCATTTGGCGCCTAGGTGGTCACCTAGGCGCCAGGATTTGGGAGGGGGCAGCTGCTCCGGCTGGACCCCCGCAGGCGTGCTGCGGAGAGTCTGCTGGTCCCCAGCTCCGGTGAGCATCCCAGGCACGGCGGCAGGTCCACCGGAGTGCGGGACCAGTGGACCGTCTGCAGGAACACTTCGGCAGGTTCCAGTGAGCCGCAGGACACAGACTGTCCGCCAGGAACGCCACTTGCAGTGAGGTCACCGGAAGCCGCGGACGTGAGTCGGGCCTGCACCTAGGCCACCAAAAACCCTAGCGCCGATCTGATCCCTTCCAATTATGTTCCTATGGAGCAGCACTGCAGAGCAGGTGGATGGTGGGAACTGGGCCAACCAGCAGGCAGACAGCTTGGGAGGCAAGAGAGGATATAGTGGAGAGATGGGCAGGTGAGGATCACATACAGTGGCTGCACACAAAGGGTAGATGGTGCGGAGGAGCAGAAGTGGCATGTGGGATAGGACAAGAAGAGAGGCCAATGGGCAGAAGGGGAGGTCAGGAGACATCTGGTGGTGCATTGAGGTGAACAGATTTGAATGAAAGCTTTCCAAGTCTTTCCCCACTTGAGAACTTTGGCTGAGAGGGCCTGGACCTCTTAAAAACATCCCCATTATTACAACTGATGCAAATATTTGTGCAGAGAATGTTTCTTTCAAGCTAGTCCAGGGAGCTGCATGGTTGGGAAGCATTTCCCTCCCTTTCCCTGCTCTGCTTTGGGTGCCATCACCATCTCACAGAACCTGGACCCTGAGTCCCGGCACAAAGAATGAAATAACAAATAAAAACGACACCCATGCTGTAACTGATGAGCCTTCAGTATGAGCTGGCACAGCAGTGTGGATCATACCTCCTCACTTACACAGTGTCAGAGCCTTATTTACCTCCTACATTGGCGCATCTGCAGAATACAGTGGACCTGATTCTTCAGGGGCTTAAACCAGTGGAAGTCAGGAGTGACTCCAGGGAGCAATTTAAATTAAATTGAATTAAAATTGGTACAAGTGAAAGGAGAATCAGGCCCAGTATGCTGGATGTAAAGAGTCTACACTGTGTGTATTTCAGTCCTTTAAGATCAACTTGCGATTCTACAAAAATGGCCTGGGGTGTATACACCACACCAGGGTTTCCACTCCAAGGCTTAATTTACGCATAGATTTTGTACCAGTAAAACTATGTTGGTTAGAGGTGCAATTTTTTACCAAAACATTTGCCAGTGTGGACACAGTTATACCAGCATGAAGGTATCTTATACCAATATATTCTCCTTCTGCATAGGAACGGCTATTTATGCCTTTATGCTACTATAACTGCACCCGCACTAGGGGATTTGTACCACTTTAATTATACCGAGATAGATAAAGCAGTAGACCAGCCCCAAGGGTTAAATGCATCGCCACAGAGTGAACTTAAGGAGACATCTCCCCAAGTCCAAGCTTAATGCTTAAGATGGTGACACTTGTCCTCTGGAAAGGGTACATGAGATTTAGCAAGTGTATAATTTCGTTAACTCAACGTGATGGATGGTTCATTCAAAACATGGCCTCTCGGTGTTCTTCTGAGAGTACTAACCTTTTCTCCTTTCGCCCCAGAAACTCCCCTGGGGCCATCTGCACCTGACATTCCTTGCTCACCCTGGAGGTAGACAAGAGAAAAATCAAAGCCAATGCATAACCATGTCATTTTCCAAGCCAGCTGTAATTCAGTGACAAGTGCACACGCTGTTTGGAACGGGCCCTAGTACCACTTAATGCAGGAAAGAATTCATTAGATGTCACCTTAGAGACTAACGGATGGAGTGGAAAATACAGTAGGAAGATATACACTACAAAAGTGATTTTTTTCCTCCTGCTGATAATAGCCCATTTTAATTGATTTGTCTCATTAGAGTTGGTATGGCAACCCCTCATCTTTTCATGTTCTCTGTGTATATATATCTTCCTACTATATTTTCCACTCAATGCATCTGATGAAGTGGGCTGTAGCCCACAAAAGCTTATGCCCAAATAAATGTGTTAGTCTCTAAGGTGCCACAAGGACTCCTCATTCTTTTTGCTGATACAGACTAACACGGCCATCACTCTGAAACCTGTCATTAGATATTGTGGCTTGCTAGGTTCCCTAAGATGGCAGTTCTATTTTGGGAGAATAAAAAGTAAAGCATGGTGGGTTGTTAGCAACAAAACCCGAGGTCTCTGGTTTTCCTTATCAAACAAGCCAAACTCCCACACATGCACAGCATCCCACCCAGGTACTAGGTGGTCACAGGGTCAGGTATGTTGTCATGGCGCCCTATTGAATCCGTGTCTTGCAGTTCGCATTTACTAGAATTTGCTCAGCCCAGCAGAAATCCTGATGAGTAACATGCAGCGTCTGCCTGACTGTCTGACTCCCTTTGCAACCCCTCTGACTGGGTGTATCGCTGGCGGAAGACACGGTGGCAAGTTACCAGCTTTGGTTTGACACAATGAGGGTCTGGTTCAATGCCATTGAAGTTAATAGAAAGAATCTCATTGACTTCAATGGGCTCCAGATCAGGCCCTGAGTGAGTGCTCAGAGCAAGCAAACTAATGCATCGGCTGGCAAAGCTTGACACCTGCCCTCCCCTCCTCGACCAGCCATGGAGGTGAAAAAAGAACAAAAATCAAGAACCAAACCCAGGGTTTGCTGACAGATATTTAGCATTCAGCTTTTGCTGTTCAAAAAGACCCCCCTGCAGCGTTCACTAGATAGAGGTGCTGGAACAATTTGTACAGTGGGGGTGCTAGGAGCCATTGAACCAAACTGGAAACCCTGC
Source organism: Chelonoidis abingdonii (assembly GCF_003597395.2). Classification (NCBI taxonomy): domain Eukaryota; kingdom Metazoa; phylum Chordata; order Testudines; family Testudinidae; genus Chelonoidis; species Chelonoidis abingdonii. Next base: position 2,908,449 of record NC_133769.1, read on the forward strand.
ATATGATGGAAACCACTTCAAGCCAAGCAGTGCTGCTGCACCCCCTAGTTTTAGCACCTATGTCACTAGGCCTGGTCAACTGACCGAAATGTGCAGCCATTTAACTGTATTTGGTAACAAACTGAATTTAAGCTAAAACCAGCCAGTCTGAAACTGATTTAAGCACATCCACACATGAGCTTGCACTGATTTAACCGCATCCGTTTAGAAGCAGATTGTGTGAAATCAGTACTATTTCTGTCCTTAGACAAGCCCACAGAGAGGGACATGGGCATTGGGTAATTAAATTTCAAACACCTGTAATGCCCTTACAAAGCTTCCAGCTGAGAGAGAAGAGGGGCCTTCCTACTCACCTTTGGCCCAAGCAGTCCATCTGACCCTGGTATCCCTGGTTTTCCAGGGCTGCCAATCTCACCCTGCATGTGGAACAAGATACTGGAAATGTAAGCAGGTTGGGAACAGAAGGCACCAATTAGAAAGATGGGGGGGGGGTAAATACATGTGAAAATCAGACTGAATGGAGAGTATTGCGATAGGCATGTTTAAACCTTCTCCAAACTGGTGAGTGGATCAGCTGCCAATAGAATGGGCCATGGAATGTGACCTCTGCTCTCAGACCTATGGGTAGCTTCTCCAGATTGGGTCTGAGACAGGTTGGCAGAACATTATGACAGGATCTGTCATGGCCCAGTGCTGGGCCTGACCTGCGGATAACTAGGAGGCCCTCATTGCCCTGGGCTGTCATGGGCACAAACTTCATCTGCGCTAGATCCCCTTTAAACTAATGTTAAAAGCAAGAAGAACAATAACAAGTCCTCACCTTTATTCCATCTGCACCAGGGCTACCCATCCGCCCGGGAAAACCACGTAAGCCCTTGGACAGAAATGACAACTATCTGGTAAAGATACGTAGGACAAAACACAGTGCTATCCACCCCTGTGAAAAGGGCCAGCACTAACTCATGCATGGCTTAACAGAACCTGTCATAAACAGATGGTTAAGGGTTAATGTCTCTTTTACCTGTAAAGGGTTAAGAAGCTCAGTGAACCTGGCTGACACCTGACCAGAGGACCAATAGGGGGACAAGATACTTTCAAATCTTGGTGGAGGGAAGTCTTTGTTTGTGCTTTTTGTTTTGTTCGTTGTTCGCTCTCGGGACTGAGAGGAACGGGACATCAATCCAGGTTCTCCAATCTTTCTGAATCAGTCTTTCATGTTTCCAAATAGTAAGTAATAGCAGGCAAGGTGGATTAGTCTTATGTTTGTTTTCTCAACTTGTAAATGTGTCTTTTTGCTGGAAGGATTTTCACCTCTGTTTGCTGTAATTTTGAATCTCAGGCTGGGGGGGTGGTCCCTCTAGTCTATACTGAATGACTGGAGTACCTGTAAAGCATTTCCATCCTGATTTTACCAGAGATAATTTTTACCTTTCTTTCTTAATTTAAAGCTCTCTTTTAAGACCTGATTGGTTTTTCCTGTTTAAAATCAAGGGATTGAGTTTGAACTCACCAGGATTGGGGGGGGAAAGGAGGAGGGATGGTTAATTCCTCTTTGTTTTAAGATCCAAGGAGTTTGGATCTGTGTAGCCTCTCAAGGCAACCCAGGGAGGGAGAGTCTGGGGGGAAAAGGAGGGGGATGGTTAATTTCTCCTTATTTTAAGACCCAAGGGGTTTGGGTCTTGGGTTCCCCAGGGAAGGTTTTGAGGGAACAAACAGTGTGCCAGACACTACTTCTGGTTGGTGGCAGCGTTACCAGATCTAAGCTAGGAATTAAGCTTAGAAGGGTCCATGCAGGTCTCCCACATTTGTACTCTAAAGTTCAAAGTGGAGAAAAAACCTTGACAGAGCCTTTCTACAGAGTTGTGTAAACACTGCACTGCTCTCTTCTTCACCTGCCATCCACCTACCTAGCAGAGTGGTCCACTTGCCATTTTCTACAATCATTCAGGTCAACCAGTTTTCATATTTGTTGCACCATCTTCCCCTCTGCCCCTGAGAATAGCCAAAGCACTCATTATTTCTTTGATGATGCTCGTTTCTTACCTTAGATCCTTTCCGTCCAAGGTCTCCAAATATACCAGGATCACCTTTCACTCCCTGAATAAAAGACAAACATGATTCTGAAAGGGGGCGGGGTATGGGTGTGTGTGTGGGTGTGTTGGTGTGTCACTTGCCCCACACAGGGCAGAAGAGATAAATTAGGCCAGAGGAACACTACGCAGAACTTTCCAATTAGAGAAGGGCTCACTAAGCAAGCCAGTCCGGAGGTGGCTTGTTGAAGCAGCCAATCAGGCCCAGCAGGGGCCATATATAAAGGGCTGCAGAAGGCAGTCTCTCCTTGGCCTGCTAGGGAGAAGGACTGGCTGCCTAGGAGCACCATGGCTAGAGCAGTGCTGGGCAGGGGAGCAGAAAACAAGGAGCTTCTGGTTGACTGCTGCCAGACTGAGACCCTGGAGGAAGGGCAGATATGGTGCTAGGGCTGCCCTCACTCGCCCTGAGGGAAGTGGCCAACATGGACTGTAGTTTTCCCTTGGAGCAAGGGACTAGACTGTTGATTGCAGCAGGCAACCAAGACAAGTGGCTGGATTATAGACTGCCAGTTCCCCTAAAAGCCCCAGAAGAGGACGCTGCGGTCCGGGGAGCGATGCAGGTCCTAGAGAGGTGGAGACAACAAAGTGGGCGTAACGGCGAGCGAGACACCACTGGAGGAGCACGTCCTGCGGAAGGACTTGAGCTAATTCCAGAACGGCCAGCAGGAGGCGCCATGGTGGTAAGTCTCGCACCACCACCATGTGTGTGTGTGAGCATGTGTGTGATACACACACACACACAATGATCTGCAACTAGAAAGTTAAAAATACAGGTCTCCTAATAGCATCATCTTCAATTTATATTGCCCCTTTCACCCCAAAGGCTCCACTGCATTTTATAAGCTTGAATAAAGGAATCATCTCCCCCATGGAAATGCAGCCACCTCTGGGATGGGAAACACAGCAACACACACGATAGTGGAGTACACTCAAACACAAAGTGACCCCAAAGTGACTCTCCCTCTCTGTCTTCGCATCGCAAACAATCTACTGGTTTCTACACAGCTGCCAGGAATATGGTTGGAGTGTGATGAGGCTGAAAAAGTGCCATCACTCATCACAGGATGGCAGCTTGTTTTACGGGGATTCCCAATGCCAAGTGAATTGGAATAACGAACAGCCTTGAGTGTCTAGAGGTTTGGAAAGATCATATCAGTTCTGCGACAGCTAGCAGTTATTAGACAGTCTCCGTTAGCTCATTGTAGTGGTGTGGTTACCCTGCTCCTGCCCTGAAGGGCTTAAAATAGCCCTGGGAGAGGGCTGTGGCAGGGGAAAAGCTGGGCTGACTGGGGAAGCAGCCACAGCTGCAGCCAGTGCAGTCAGGGCCCAGCTGACCCTTATAAGAGGGCGGTGGGCTGGAAGGACAAACACACATTCTCTCTAGCGTCCTGAGAGAGAAGGACCTGGCTGCCTGGGCGGCTGGGAAGGGTACCTGAGGTGGAGCAGTGCTGGGGAAAGAAAGAGGGAGCTGGGGAGCTCCAGCCAGGAAATACCCAAGGCTGCAGACCCTGCTAAAAAGACCAGATAGGTACTAAGGCTGTGGAGGGGCAGCCCAGAGATAGGCAAAGGCAGCTGGTCCAACCCCCCTTGATGGTGATGAGTTCAATCCTTGAGGGGGCAATTTGGGGATTGGTCCTGCTTTGAGCAGGGGGTGGGACTAGACGATCTCCTGAAGTCCCTTCCAACCCTAATAATCTATGATTTCTATGTTTACAGACTGCATTTGGCCCCAGTGAGTGGGGGCTAGATGGTGACTGGCAGTAGCCACTGAGGCAAGGTGGGGATAGAGGGTTGGGGGTTCCCCTGTGAAGGGAGACCCAGAGCGAGGGGTTACTGTGGTGGGCAGAACCCCTGGGGAAAGGGCACCGGGGTCCGGGAGGGACACAGGGGCCAGTGGTAGGCAAGACACCAGCTGCAAAGGGTGCTCTGGACTGGAAAGAGTTAATTCCTGAGATGGCCAGCAGGAGGCGCCAGGCAGGTGAGTCGTCACCGCACCACACCCATACATTAGTTACTGCTCTGAACATTGTAGTGCCTGGCTCGTTCCCTGACTGAATGCTCTAAAGGGCTCCGAGGAGTTGTAACACAAGCAGTCTGACGTGCTGCCCTGGCTCTGCACAGAGCTGGCTTTCGATATATTTGCAAAACTTTTTCAAATTCTTTTGCAAAAGATTTTCGCCACTTTCCAAGGAGAGTCAAAACCAGAAAGAGTTCCCTTTTCCCCCTGCTCCATTTTGGAGATGTTGAAGGCATTTTAAGGGTTAATGAGAGAAAAGAACAAAATTCCAACAGGAAACGAGCCAATTTACAGACCTTCCTTTGCCCCAGGGGAAAAGTCACTTTTGCCGGCAGAGGAAAGTTCCCACCACAATTCCCGTGCCTCCTGTAACAAAAAAAATCTCTTTCCTGGAAAAGTTTGCAGAACTAGCAGCTGGCTGATTTTTTCCCCCTTCTCCCCACACCAGTTTTACCAACGCTGTGGATATTGTGGTTGGAAGTAGCATGTAGGTAAACTTCTGGAAAGCTGAACTTGCCCTGGGAGAATGCAAAACTGTCACAAGAGACTCAGGGCAGATTCTCAGCAGGTGTTAATCAGTTCCCAATGGAACTACGCCAATTTATCCATGCTGAGAATCTGTCCACAGCATAGTTCAGAGTTCTCCAGTGGTGTCATTCAGTAATTTTGCTTACAGCAAGTCTCACACACAACAACAAAAGCACTTGAGGGCCTGCACCTAATGCCGAGGATTCGGTTTTTGGCGGGAATTCCAAATTTGGGTCAGAAAAGCAGTGTTGCCAATTCTCATGGTTTTGTCACGAGTCTCATGCTAATTACTGTCTTCCTTAAAGCCCCAGCTCCTGGAGTCACGTGGATCTGTGATGATTTCAGCCTTCATTCTTAAAGAAAAAGTCAGTTTCTAGCCCTCGCAGCTGGGGAGGAAGCTTCAAAATGTGACCCCCAGTGCACCCTAATGGCTCAAAAAGCAGAAGGCAAATAAAAGACCCCCACATCTATTATTTGTACATAATCTCATGATTTTAGAGCCAATCGCATGATTTTTGGTGAGCCTGACTAGTGATTTTTGAACACGTTGGGATTGGCAATACTGGAAAAAGCACCAAGCCAGTTTTTCAGCCTTCAAAATATCCTTCTGTCTTTCTTTGTGAGACTCACCGGTTCCCCCTTTTGACCCTGCAGACCTCTGTCGCCTTTAGCTCCTTTGATTCCATTCTTCCCATCAAGTCCAGCCATGCCCTGTTGTAAGAGGAGTAATATTAATTTCTCCATGCTGCCTGCTGGGAGGCTTCTGGGTGTATTAACAGAAACAAAAAACTAAATGATAGGACTAAGGCAGCGTGTCCTCCTGGGCATAGATCAGAAGCAGAAAAAATGTACTAATGTTAATGCTGCAACTTTGTATTCATATTGCACTGTCCCCGAAGGGTCTCCAAGGCTTTTGCACAGGTCAAGCCTTGCACCTGTGAGAAGTTTTATTATCCCTATTTTACAGATGAGGAAACTGAGGCATGCGGCAATTGAATGACTTGCTATAGGTCGCAACACAGTTCAGTGATAAACATGCATCAAAGCCCTGAATACCAAACTGGGCAAAGTGACCCATTTTTATTTCGGGAGTGAGGGGTGCACAGAGGAATGGAGATTTGCTTGCACTTGTAAAGTTGGTCTGAAGCAAAATTTGGATCTATCCACCAATGGAAGCAGGATATTACTATGAAAACAAGGAAAGTCAATCTCTCCCTCCTCCCAGTCTCCCTATTGGCTACAATCTTGTCTTTGCATGAAATTTGCCAATAAAGAAAATAAACAAACAGCAGCAATTCTGAGAAGTGCATAAATTCATAGATTTGAAGGCCACAATGGACCATTATGTTCCTCTAATCTGACCAGGAGGCCACTGAATTTCTCCTAGTGAATCTTTTATCAGTCCCATGTTGTCACCACCTCCTGTTATTTCTGGTCTTACCTTGCGACTGTTTGAGGCAGGGCTATTGAATTTTCTCCAGCTGTAGTTTGCCATGCATCCTATGGCCCCATAATCCTCTTAAGCTTATTCTCCAAGTATCTCGCGGAAAAAAGGTCAAAAGTTTGCCCTGGAAAAATCTGCGTAAAGTTGTGAAAGGTTTCACCTTTCACTGCAATTTCCTTAGGAACTGGACTGGGAGCAGGAGCTCTGGGTTTGCTTCCTGGCTCTGCCACTGGCCTGCTGTAAGACTTTGGACAAGCCACTTACCCATACCATGCCTCAGTTTCCCAAATCTGAACAATGGGGATAGTGACACTTTGAGATCAATTATTACAATGACATTTTCGCAATGCTTGAGCCCACAGTTTGACCCAGCAGCCAGGTCTGGGAACTGAGCGAGTAGAAATGTCCAACATTGCAAAGGCTGCTGGTTCAGCTGCAGTTTATTTATCTAGTTTTGCCACCTTCAACTTCACAATTAAGAACGCCAACATTTCTGCTGACTGAAGTTGGACTTGCCCCCACTTCGGCAATGATGACTGACTGCAGAGCACTCAATGCCAGGCAAACGAGCGCGAGTCGGCTGCTCAAACAGCTCATGAGATGAGTAAGTGGCACTCAGCAGTTTGAATCAATTTGCAGTCCTTTGTTGAAAAGAAAGATTCAGTTATTAAAAAGAAATCAGCCACCGGAGTCTTATTTAGAGAGAGTCCATTACCTCTAAAAGGGCCATTTCCCTGCCTGAAGAATGAACATCGGATCTAATCACAACAACAGGTGTGTAGGCTGCTGCTTCAGTTGTCATCCCCTCCTTTCCCTCGCCCCACCAAGTCTCTATCTGACACTTCTGAATCATTTACAGTGACCAGAGGAAAGTATCCAACACAATTACCATAAACAGGGCCTGATTTTCCTATATGATGCCTACAGATTGAGTCAGCAGGGCTAGTGGTTTCAGGAACCACATCGCTCCGGCAATTAATCGCTATAATTAACCAGAAGGCATGATACCCTCTACGTCCTCTTTATTTCCACGGAGACCAGTGATTGTTTAATGACATGGTCAATTCTGTGTTGTGGCAGGATAAGTAAATATCATGTACAAACAAAGCAAATAACAGGGTTCCATTTGCTGTCTAAGCCGGATTGTTTATTTACAGGGTAAATGTCACCCTGGGAAGGGAATGAGAAATAAACCTCTTTGGTGTGTGATTAAACCTTGTGGGAAGCTGAGATGTTGGAGAGTCTTCCAATATTTGATGTTTTGACTTCAAGCCCCAGCACTTGGAGTCATGTGATTATATGAGAATCTACTGACTCCAGCTGGAATCAGAGCCCCATTGTACTGGCTGCTATATGCACACACACATTCTGAGACAGTCCCTGCCTCAAATCATTTACAGTCTAAACAAACCAAAGGTGGGAGGGAACACAGATGGCTTGCCCAGAGTCACACAGCAGGGCCATGGGAGCAGCAGGATTAGAACTCAGCCTCCTGACGCCCAGCCCTGTGATCTATCCACTAGACAACACTGCCTCCCCTAAAATCAAATCTAGTCTTGGGTGGGAGAGGCGCATATTTTACATTCACTGTAACTGACTAAAATCCATTTCTCACCATATAATATTTGAGAACTGACAGGCTAGGAGCAGTCTGCAGCTACAGGCAGTTACACAGAGTGGGCCAGATTCTGCCGTCTGTTACACCAGTGAAAATCCAGAGTAGTTCACATTTGTTGGTGTCTGAAAATTGACCATGCAAAGTGCAGTCCTATCACCCCGTTTGGACCACACTCCACTGGCTCAACACTTCTGGGCTCGGGGAGATGTTACTCAGGGGTGTTTCTCTGGATTTACAGTGCTACTAAAAGCAGAGTCTGACCCCTAGTCACTGTCTGGGTGTGGAATTTGCCAATTTGCCCATGGCATTTCCACTGAGATCAGTATATTCTGTGCTGTCTTTGTGTCCTGAAATCATAAGCACCCATGTCACATGGGGGGTGACACTAAGCTTTTAGACTGCCCCTATGTAACCACTCCGTGCACAGATCTCTCCGGTAAGAGAATCATCCAGCCCCTGGGTAAATACCTGTAAGTGGCTATTTCCATCCCAACTAGAGCCTCATCACAGGAGCTGAAAAGGGTCACCAAATGAAATAGGGGTCACCAAATGAAATTAATAGGCTGCAGGTTTAAAACAAATAAAAGGAAACTCTTCTTCACGCAGCGCACAGTCAACTTGTGGAACTCCTTACCTGAGGAGGTTGTGAAGGCTAGGACTACAACAGCGTTTAAAAGAGAACTGGATAAATTCATGGTGGTGAAGTCCATAAAGGGCTATTACCAGTATGGGTAAAAAATGGTGTCCCTACCTCTGTTGTCAGAGGATGGAGATGATCAGGAGAGAGACACTTGATCATTGCCTGTTAGAGTGACTCTCTCGTGGCAACCTGGCAATTGGCCACTGTTGGTAGATAGATATGGCTAGATGACCTTTGGTCTGACCTGGTATGGGCCGTTCTTATGTTGACACTGGAGCTTAACTTCCAGCTGGGCAGACATACCTGCACTCCTCTGTCGTGCGAGCATACAGAAAACACCATGTAACCGCCCACCCTGGTAGGGGTGAGCGTCGCCACACCAGGTACGTACTGTGATAGACCCAGGCCAGTTGGAACCACGCAAAGTAGGTAGGAAGGAATATAACTGGCCAGTGGAATAAGCAGATTTCTGTTCCCTGAGTAACCAGGCAGGAGCTGCTCCAGGCTAATGAGAACCTACTCCAATTAACCTGCTAAGAGTCAGTGAGGCTGTTAAGCACCTACTCTAATAAGGTCCCTCTGATTGCTGATAAAGGGCTCACTGCATCAGGCCAAAGAGAGCCAGGGAGCCGAGAGAGGAAAAGCGTTGTGAGGAACTGGGAGCAAAAAGGTGTGCAAGAAGCTGAGAGCGAGTAGGCAACTGCTGGAGACTGAGAAGTACAAGCGTTATTCAGACCATCAGGAGGAAGGTCTGGTGGTGAGACAAAGAAGGTGTTAGGAGGAGGCCATGGGAAGTAGCCAGGAGTTGTAGCTGTTGCGCAACTATACCAGGAAGCACTCTAGGCAGCTGTAGTCCACAGGGTCCTTGGCTGGAACCCGGGTTCCCCAAACCTTCCAACTCCTGATCAAACACAGAGGAATTGACCTGGACTGTGGCTCTACCAGAGGGAAGTCTCTGGGCTGTTTCCCGATCCACAGGGTGAATCTGTGAGCGAGCAAATCTGCCAATAAGTGCAGGACTCACCAAAGTAGAAGGAACTTTGTCACAGTACCAGAGCAGGGCGGTGCAACCATTAGGCAAACTAGGCAGCCGTCTAGGGCGCCTAGTGGTTGGGGCGCCTAAAATCCCCTCAGGCGAGGAGGTGAGCTGGGTGGGGGTGCGCGGAGAGAGTTGCCCCCAATAACAAGAGGGGGGTGCACAGTGGAACAGCTCCCCGCTCCAGCTCACCTCCACTCTGCCTCCTCCGCTGAGCACACAGCCAGCTCTGAGTCCCTCCAATCAGCCCCGCAAGCCTGGAGGGGAGGAGAATTTAGAGCAGCTGCCGGCGTGCTCAGTGGAGGAGTGGAGTCGAGGTGAGCTGGGCAGGCTACTCAGGCAGGGTTAGCTTCCGCAGGAGGTCTCCCCAGGCAGGGTTAGCTGCTGGACGGACGGGGGGATTATTCCAGCAGGGTTATCTGCTGGGGGAGGAACGGGGGAGTCTCCCAAGCAGGGTTAGTGCCGCGGGGGGAACGGGGAGTCTCCCAGGCAGGGTTAGTTGCCACGGGGGACGGGGGAGAGGTTTAGCTGTCTGGAGGGGGGGTAGCTGCTGTGGGCGGGTCCGCGTGGGGGGCTGAGTTAGTTGCTGTGGGGGGGTGGGGTTAGCTGGGGAGGGTGCAAGGTGGAAGTTTCGCCTAGGGCGCGAAACTTCCTTGCACCGTCCCTGACCTAGAGACCTGGACAAGACTGCGCTCAGGGCAGCTACTCAGGTGCCAGGCAACAAACTTTTCGTTCAGTTGGTGACTTTGGCATATAGTGTACGAGCAATAGGAAAAGTGGACTACTGAACACATAGAAGACACAAAAGGGCCTTAATTGACTGCTTTTGAAATTCTCGAACTAGCCCCTTCAGGCTTTCTCCCAGGCTGCCCCTCAGACTGGGGAGGTATTCCCCATACACGGCCTCAGCCACTTCTGTCCCTGGGGAAAGCCTTCCTTTGCTGAGAGGCCTACAAAAACCTTAACAGGCGGGCTGAGACCACTGCCTACCGTGCTCACTAGTACTGTCTCATTGCTTCCCTGCATCAGCCAGGCTCTATCCAGGTGTTGTCTCTTGGCTTATACTTAGATGGCAAGCTTTTTGGGACAGGGACCGTCTTTTTGTTCTAGCTCCATACAGCACCTAGCACCCCGGGGTTCTGGTCCGTGACCAGGGCTCCTAGGTGCTACACGAATACACCAACAATGATAATAAAAAGAGGGGAGAACAGCATTCCCCCAAGGAAGGTATGCTGAGCACAGCCATTAGGAGTGGTGTCCTGGAAGTGATATTTTTCCAAGGCGATTTGTATGCAGGGCATGGAAAGAAGCTTTGAGATCTCAGAAGGGTTGGGGGAAAGGGAGATGACAAAACATAAGGAGATGAGTGGGGAAGAGGGAAGCATTTGGGGCAGGGCTGGGGAACAGTTTGATGGTGTTTAAATTCACTCTCTGAGATTTATATTTCAAGCTTCTCCAGGCAAGTCAAGGCAGGGCAATTGGACCTCCGAAAAGGGCCATTTAAAGGCAATTACTGTGGTGGTTCTGGAAATAACTACCAATAAGTGGACACAGTCATTAAATCACTGCCTCAGACAGGTTTCAGCTCTCTGTATAGATATTAGGTAGCACAATAGCCAAGTGATGTAGATTAGTCATGAATGCTGAGTGGTGGTGTGACGCAAAGAGATGGTTGAACAGCCCCGGAGCACTGCCTCCAGTTAAGAGCACTGGCCAAGCTTTGGGTGCAAGCCCAAGATGAAGCCCCTTGGTTACTGAGCTGCAGTTGCTGCTAAAGTGAGCAAATTGGGCATTTACTTCACTCACATTGGGGAAATGTGAACTGCAAGGGAGGGAAAGGGACTTCCTAAGGAGGAGCTCAGGCAGGAGACTTCTGCTCAGAACAGCAGTGAAAAGCCAAATAAAAGAGCTGATTTGTTCCTGAGCCACAGGGTGGTTTGTAGCCACCACTCACAGGCTCACTGCCTACCAGATTTAGAGAGATATTTGACAGGAGGTGTCTGGAGTCAGCATTAGCACAGAGGCCTCGGTGTTGCCGACTCTTATGATTTTGTCACAAGGCTCACGATAATCCCTGTTGGCCTTAAAGCCCCAGCTCCTGGAGTCACGTGGATCCGTGATGATTTCTTCCTTCATTCTTAAAAAAAAAAAAACTCAGCCCTCGCGGTTGTGGGGGAAGCTTCAAAATGTGACCCCAGTGCACCCTAAAGGCTTAAAAAGCAGAAGGCAAATGAAAAGAACGCCACATCCATTATTTTTACATAAGTTCATGATTTTATAGCCTATCTCAGGATTTTGGGTGAGCCTGACTCATGATTTTTGACCATTTGAGGTTGGCGATCCTAGAGGCCTTGATCTGCCAATGACACCAACTGCAAGCTTCCTTCCTTCCCCCCACATGACTAAGCACTTTCTTCCACTCCACCCCTGTGCTTGCAACATCCTTGCCCACATCTCTGTCCAATGAACTCTCCCTCTCCTCAGTCAAATTACTCCCCAGAACACCCATTTACAGCAGCGGCATCAGAATAGTCTTGTAATCACATAGTCACATAAGTGTCCTTCCTTATTGTCCCCCTGCTCCTGGAGTATATATCTTCACTTGTCACTCATGTCCACCAGAACTCAAGTCCACCAGGACCTTAACCCAGGCTCCACCAGGGGAATGTGCTACTCTGCTTTGGTTGGCAGAACATTTTGAAGGTCTCCCTGGGCAGCAACTGATGGTCTTTGTTCTGCAAAGTGCCAGGCACACTGATGGAGCTATGTTAATGACTCACGGTAATGTGCACTTGCTCCCTTCTCCAGCAGTGCTCAGGGTAATAAAAATTGGTGCATCTGAGTTGATGTACATCCAAGCATGACCCTCCTGGTGCTAATAAGGCACTTGACTGTATGCTCCCCTTTGGTCTTACTCTTGCTACTGAAGTGGGGTAACTTAGCATCTGCTCAGCAATGGCTCATGAAGACTGGAATCACTTGTCTGGCTCATCACTTTTTTTTGCCTAGCACATACACATGCTTGGCACTATTGCCCTGCAAGATCCATCTCTCAGTACCCATCAGTGACAGGCCAAAATGTTTAGATTCATAGATCATTAGGGTGAGAAGGGATCTCAGACGAGCATCTAGGCCAACCCCTGCTCAAAGCAGGGCCAATCCCCAACTAGCCCCCTCAAGAATTGAACTCACAACCCTGGGTTTAGCAGGCCAATGTGCAAACCACTGAGCTATCCCTCCCCCCAGGTATGCTCTCTCCTGCATCTGTGCTGAATTCTGGGGCTTCTGATAAAATGGATCCTAGCTGCAGTGCTGACACAAGTTTCACAAAACCAAAAAAAAATTTTACAGTCTGATCCCAGCTCCAATGACAATACAGGTACTCTTCCAAATTCAGAAAATATCCCCCATTAACTACATCCTAATAAGGATTATTAGCCGGCGTTCCTGAACCATGAATGTTTACAAGGTACCGATTTCCAGTGGTTATTTGTCTGATACAATGAAATTTGTAGATGTCAGGAAATCAGCACGATACAGAACCACAATGTCATCCAAAGTGTAGCACAGAATGAAGAGACCATTGGTTTCAATGCAATTTGCAAGACAAAATGACTCTGAGCATAACCTCCACAGCCATTCAAGAGGGTCAAGCAGCTGGTGAGCTAACTAATAGCTCATTTTGCTTTAGTACGGCGAATCATTTTCTTTGGGGCTGTGTATATAATCTGAAGGGACTCCCAACAATGCATCCAAATAGAGGTCTGCAATTTCATGCCCGAGTCCTGCTGAGATTGACCAGATGGGATCACCGCTTTCTTGTGCACTGCTCAGGGCACAATATTCCTTTTGGCACCTAGTCAGGAAAGCACTTAAGCTCGTGCCTAAACTGACCTCAGTGGCACTCTGCATAGGCTTCAAGCTAAGCACATGCTGAAGTACTTTACTGAATCAGGGTCTTTGTCATGGGAGGCAAGTATCAAAGGCCAGGGGAGGTTAAGCCTCCCCTAACCCAAGCCGTGGCCCCACCCACATGCCCCCAGGCCACTTCCTCTTCCCCAAAGCCAGTGGGGGCTCACCTCTGGTTGAGGGCCTGGAGCTGGGGGTCGGCTGGAGGTCTGAGGGTAACTTGGGCCAGTAGGCAGCCTGGGCCAGCCAGTGGCCCAGGGCAACTTGGGCCAGCGGGCAGCTCAGGGCTGGCCGGTGACCTGGGGTGGCTTGAGGTCAGACGGCACAGCTGGGGCAGATCGGCTGGGGAAGGCTGGCTGGCAGCTCAGGGGGCAGGCCAGCCAGTGCACCTGGGGGCCGGTCTGGCACTTGGGGCCAGCTGGTTTGGCCAGGGCTCCTCCAGCCATGGGAGCGGGGGTGGCACTCAGGGTGCTGGTGAGCGAGAAGGCAGGGCCTCAGGCAGAAGGGGTGGGGCCAGGGTTTAGCATCCCCAAAGGGGTAGCTGACACGTTGTCCATGGTCTTTGTGACACTTTGATGAGGAATTAAAGCTTTGGATCACACACGTGTAACTAGAACGAAATCCATGGCTTCCTAGAAGTTCCATGACTTCACTATGCTGCATAGAATGGATACGAGGAATTTCACAGGAACAGGGGTGATAGAATCTGTATCCTTTTAGGTCCCAAGCACCAGCCCCTATCACTCGAGCTAAAGGAAAACACTTTCACACAGGGGAACTATTTGAAAAACGGGGAGCATCTTTCATGAGCATTTCTGAGAGACTCTAAAGTTTGCTCAAAGTTTTTCATTACATTTTTAGTATTTCATCAAAAAAATTGAAATAAAAATGTCTTTTCACTTGGTGGGAAAATGCCTACTTTCTGTCACCTTTTAAACTTCTTCCCCCCCATGAAACTGGTGGGCAAAAAGTCAAGAATGGCAAACAGATGTGAGATTTTCCCACCAAAACAAAATGAAAAAAAAAATGGAAGCCCTTCAAGAATTTTGAACAGAAATTTTTCATTTTGAGTTTTTTCTGAAAAATGGGGAATTTCAAAGAATATGAAATGCTTTCCTGAAACTTTTCAGTTCAGTCAAAACATCATTTTATGACGATTTGTTTCGTTTGGCTGAAATAGTTCAACCAGCTTCTAGTTTGCAGTATGTGGACTATGAACAGAATTGAGTAGTTCTCATCCCATCCAGCAGAGGGCTCTGGTGCACATTTCCAGTAGCCAGTTCGCTACAGTATATCCTTTTCAGAATTCATGTGCATGGCAGTATTCTAAGGTTTAACTACTATTGTGACATATATAAGCCTATATACATGTGACGTTTTAAACATATATTAGCTTCAGTTCTCTCCATACAGTACACCCTGAAATAGGGTGACCTGACAGCAGATGTGAAAAATCGGGACGGGGTGGTGGGTTATGGGAGCCGATATAAGAAAAAGACCCAAAAATGGGGACTGTCCCTATAAAATCGGGACATCTGGTCACCTACCCTGAAATGCTAGTGTAGTAAAATGGGGAAATGCATATTTTAGGTATTCTTTGATGCAAAATGCAACACCCTCATTAAATTGCATCTCTGATCTCACTGATCCATACAGCCACCCTCACGCTGTTCAGATCTCCCTTTTCATGCAAATGTTCAAGAAAGTTTCACCCAAATTATTTCCTTCCTGGAGGCATGTTCTGCCTTTGAAACACACAGCGTTAAGCTGTCAGTGAGTCAGAGAGGAACACACTACACATCAAAGCCCCCCTAGCACTTCCACCACAGGAGTGCACCTGAAAAAGAACAGGATGTGCCGTGAGGGGGCTATTCATGGATCCCCACATATGGAAGGGATGTACCAAGAGTCCTGCATGTACTGTGATCCCAGCCATCAAAGTACCTGAACACCAGGCAATGTTAGCACATCTCCCTTGTTCTTAATAATCTTTCAAGAGCCTGTTGACTGCCTGCTGAGAAAGTTAGAGCTCAGGGTGCTCTCATCAGCAGTGTGCAGCACGAAGCCGTTAGACCAAATGGACATTATCCCAATGCTACTAACATAGGGTGACCAGACATCCCGATTTTATCGGGACAGTCCCGATTTTAACACATTTGTCCCGCATCTCCACCTCACATTGGTCGGGATGCTCACCATGAGTCACTGCCAAAGTCCCGGGGCTGGCGCGGTGGTGCTTCCTGGGGCAGCTCCCAGTGGCTCCCACCCGCCGGCAGGAGTCTGCAGCGCTGGCGGCCCCTGGGCACAGAGGCGGAGAGGGTCTCTGCATGCTGCAGCAGTTCCCTCCTGCCCAATCAGAGTGGCGGGGGTGGGCTTTGCAAGCGCTGATAGTGGGAAGAGAGCCCTCTGCCCACCCAACCCATCCACCTGATATGACCTGACCTGACCCTAGGAGCCAGAGGGACCTGCAGGATGCTTCCCGGGAGCCACCCCAGGTAAGCACCGTGGGGGACTCCCCACCTCGCCCCCCAGCAGGTCCTGCTGGCTCTTAGGGTCTGGGACCCATGTGCGGCGCAATGAGCCAGAGAGCACTGTCCCGGGCTCCCAATATTAGAGGCTTTGTCTTACATAGGCAATTATTCCCCTTCCCCCCCCTGCCCCTCCCCAAAGTGTCCCAGTTTTTTACTCTTGCTATCTGGTCACTCTATACTAACATGAAACGCTCTCACAACTCACAGCAAATCCAGGCAGGCCAGGTTCTCCGGGTTCTCCCTGGGAGAGAAGGAACAATGAGTTAAACACACAGGAAAGTCTTCTATACACTGTGCAAACAATTACCGTTCAGTCACTTGATATTCTTTATCCCTAGTAAGGATTCCCCTCCAAAACCAATATCATCATCATTTTAGCTTCTGAAGGATCCCAGAGCACTTTGCTAGCTGTATGAACACAGACATCGCTTATCACACTGACTGCCAAGATAGCCACCTCTGGGGTGGGATGCGGCAGCTGTCTAACCGCCGCACAGCATCACGGCACACAATTTAGGATGGGAAGTGAAAAATAAAACACCTGATTGAAGAAACTGCAGGGGGAATTGAAAGTTGTTATTCAGTTCGGAGATGGAAGTAACACCGTCAACTCTTGCAAAATGTGCCCTGGGACGACAAAATGGTCTGATGTCAGACGGATTTCATTTATCGTCTGAAACACAACGGGTCTGGCTGACCTCATTCTCTTCGCAATTTGATGTTCTGTGGACTTTGCTCCAACCCCTTCTTTTGCAGCAACTCCTCCTATGGCAATGTGCATCCTCAGAGCACATTAGGAACCTCAGTGAGGGCGTCCAGCACCCCAGCGAAGTAGCGTTGTCTCCAGTTGATAAATGGGGTAAGTGAAACATAGGGGCCTGATTCATCCTTCCAGTTGAGATGCACTCAGTGCAGGAACCTCTGCACCTGCTGGTATTCTGGGCCTGGCTGGGGGACCTGGCCAGGGCTGGTGTAAGTTAGGGCAGCCCTCAAGATTGCTTCAACGCACATCCGAGCTGCCCATGTGCCTCCCTAGGAGGAGGAGTAGGGGGCTGGCATACAGTCTTTCCACAGGCGGGCTCTATGATGGCAAGGGAACTCGCTTACTCAGAGGCGTTTCACAGGAAGTTGTGGAGGAAGGGGAGAAATCTGCAGCCTTTAAGGCCTCTTTACACCACGAGGGACCTTACAACAAGGGGGCCCAGAGAGTTTGAGTGATTCCCAAGGCCACAAAAGGAGTCAGCACAATCCCCAGGCTCAGGACTTCCTGCTTCCAGTCTCGTGCCCCGACCACTTGGAGAGCACTACAGCACGAGGTTCCTGATCACCAACCCTAGCAAGACACAAGTGTGCAATTTCCACAAGAAGCACTGTCAGGTCAAGCACTAACTCCAGCTACCCATGGGATGGTACAATCCTGGAGCACTACGAACATCCAGGGTACCCGGGAGTCACATTAGACCAAATACTGACATTCCAAGAGCACATCAAGAAGCTGAACAAGAAAGTGAACTCCAGGGACTGTGTACTCAAGAAACTAGTCAAATGACCCCAAACCACTCCAAGTCACCAGTCTCTCCCTGTGTTACTCGACTGCAGAGTATGGTGCCCCAGTAGGGTCGTGCTCAAGCCAAGCACACAAAATTGATACTGAACTCAAAGATCATCACAAGAACTTTGAAACCTATTTCCACACTGTCCTTATACTATGTAGCTTGGGGGGATGCACCACCACCAATGAGCTAGTTGCCTTCGGTCAAAAGGAGAACCAAAACCAGGTGTGTGATTGGAGACCCCCACTGCATGGACACGTTCCACCACCAAAGAGGCTGAAGTCTAGCAAGAGCTTTGCCTCTGAAAATCCCTTAAATAGCAGCACTGAGGAAGACTACAGAAGAACAAAATGGCGGGAAACGCTAGACAACATGGTTCCTCCAGAACACTGACCTCAAACAAAACTACTGGCGTGCTCTAAATGGAGTCCGGTTGGGGCAGCAAAATCTGGTGACAATATGACCGAAGTGGAAGCTGGGGCATGTCCGGCCTAGACAAGCACTTGAACACTGCCTGCTGCAGTGTCCCACTGTGAAGATCCTGCCCCCCACCCCAGCCCCCCAAACTATTCAAGGAAAGTGACAAAACCAGGGTTTGGTTGCAGTTGTGGAGCGACAAGCTAGGATGGTAAACATGTAGGTTTCTCAGCATTCATTTGGGCCATTGTACTAACCTTCTGCCCCACTGGTCCTCTGGCGCCGAACAGCCCCATGGCCCCTTTCACACCTGCCTCGCCTTTGACCCCCTAAAATCGAACGCACAAACCATGAGCATTGTTTATTCAGAAATTGTCATTTCCACTTAAAAACATACCTCGCCTCCTGCCCCCGTACACCTTTACTTGGAATTACAGATTGGGGCCTCCTCGCCACTCAGCTGGCACCCATGATTTCCCCAAGGGGTGAGGTTTTCCAACATTTTCACTCTGTGGATCACCTCATGAGAAAGAAGATCCCCACCCCACCCCCACCACCCTTTCCCACCCTCCCAATCCCCCACTGCTGGCTTCTCAAACGCTCGTTCTGCACTATCATTTAGAAGCACTGATCCAGATGTTTGATTAACAGGGGTCACTTGGTGAAGCTCTCAGATCCCTGGGGAATCCTGATTGATGAGGCAGAGAATTTACTACTTATGTAGAATATGCCACGGAACCAGTGGCTGCCCCCTTTTCAGGAGCTGCATCAAATACATGGCTGGCAGCTATTGCTCCTGAACGGGCAGTCAGTGGAAGAACAGGTGGAAATGGCATAGAATTATAATAGCACCCTGCATTTATATAGCACCTTTAAGGATCCCAAAGCACCACACAACTATACATGTGCGTAGGTGAGGGAACCAAGCACAGCACGCTGTATAATAGCCGCATGTGGGGAAGAACAGAAAAGCCAACCAGCCCATACTGAAAACGCCCTGGGATCTGCAGCAGCCACACAAGGCAAAACTGATATCCGTTTTTAAGGAATCATAATCCCAGTTCTCCAGTGAAGGGGAAGTTACACCATTTCCCCTGATGATACTGCAATCAATTGGCTAGAGTGGATGTGCACTGCTGCCTTCTAGTGGAGAGAATCAAAACTGTCCAACTGTTGATATAGCCACCACAGTCATTACATCACTTGTGCATGTCTACACTTTGCTCCCTATGTCAGAGATGTGCATCCTCACCAGGAGAGCTTGAGCTGTCAGTGTGGGGCATTGTGGGATGGCTCTGAAAGCCAGCCACAGTTGAAGTAGGCAATGCAGTGTCTACACTGACACTGTGTTACCCTAACTACATCAGTGCTGACTTTATGCTTCTTGTGGAGTAGTGTTATTAAAATGGTGCAGTGGGTGAGTTACGTCAGTGGGAGCGAAATTGTAGTGTAGACGCTTAGAGAGTTAAGGCAAAGTAAGCTGCCTTGTGTCAACCTAACTCTGTAGTGTAGACCACGGCTAAATGAGCCCCTGTATACCAGCCAGTAGAGTGTGTTGAGCAGATACTATGCAAGATAGCCTATAGAGGACAGCAGTGTACATATACACTCTGTATATCACAAATGAAGCCGCCTAAGACCCGCAACGAATAAGGAGGTTCCTACCTTTTCTCCTGCAGGGCCATCTTCCCCTTTCTCGCCTTTGTCTCCATCAAAGCCTGGCAGGCCCCATTCACCCTACGGGATCAGACAGAAGCTCCATGAACTATACTCGCAACCCAAGAAGGACGAGCCAGCATCTTCCAAACCTAGTCATGCCTCTTTGCTGTGCTTACACCAGGCGTGCATCTAAGGAGCTAGCAGCACTCAGTGACCACAACTCACAGAGGTCTAGGTCAAGCTTCCCCACCTAGCTGCATGCCAATTCTGCTCGGGGTGAGAAGGTAGCTCAACTTCATGCCCTCTAGGAATTGGATCAATGCCACCCAACTTGTTTCGCACAGGCAACCAAACTGCAAAAATTATTCAGCAGCAGCTTGTATAGCCGCAGATAAGTATTATTAATAGCACTTGGCACTGTGCAGCTGCAATCATCTGCAGATCTCAAAGCATTTTGCCAAAGGCTAATAGGTATCATTAACCCCATTTTCCAGAAGGTCGAACCTAGGGAAGAGAGAAGTTAAGTGACTGCCTAAGATTGCACAGTGAACCAACTGCAAAGATGGGAACATACTCCAGATCTGCTGGACTCCTAGTCCCATGCTCTAGCCACTGTCTCACACTGCTTCTCTGTAGACAATCAACCCAGGGTCGAAACCAGCCACCTAGAGGTGAGAGGCCCTTTATGCTCTACCCAGTCCCTGGAGCTCTCCATCTCCCCTGGCTCTGCATTTTATCAGCTAGCCAGCCCCCTGAGCTAGTCACCAGACCTGTTCATCAGCTCAGCCAGGGCTCCCATCTCAAAAGCCACTGAACGCACAGAAACCAGAACCAGGACATGGAATACACAGGAGAGCAGTAAACACCAATCAGGTAGGTTAAGACTGAGGGCTGTAATACTTGGGTCTAATTCTGGCAGTTGGCTTGGTGCAGGGGGTGGCTAGATGGTGCTTGGTGGCCTGTGATATACAGGAGGTCAAACTGGATGATCTGGGTGGCCCCTGCTAGCTTTAAACTCTGTGACTCTTAGGTCCGTCTACACTGCAGTGTAAGCCCAGGGTTAGTAGAACTCAAGTTAGCAGACCCTGGGTTTGTTAACCTAGGGTTTGAGTGGCTACACTCATTTGTAACCCCAGGTGAGAAATTGTTGAACCTTGGGTCCCAACCTGGGGCTTCAGCATCTATACTGCATTATGCAGGCCCAAGTCCAACCACCCAGACCCCAAACTTCCTAACAATCTCCCCAAATGTGGCCACTCTAACCATTTGTTCATGGTGCAGTGTGGGAAAACTTGACTGTCCACCAGCCAAAGGGAGTCAGCCTGTGGGATACTGTTGGCAGGCTCCCAGTGCATGAGTCTACAAGCATGAGTCTACAAGGCTTGAACCCTGGGTCCCAGCTTGACTCAGGCTCGGACCCTCCACGCCCGTGGAATCCTGGGTCTGAGCCCTGGCTTAGCATGATGTGTGAGCAGATGTAAGGGGGGTTAGGCTGGTGCCTGGGTCTGAACCCTGGGTTCCACTGCAGTGTAGACATATACCCAACAACTACTATGGCAGATGAGAGACTGAACTGCTCCCAATTACTGAAGGGCAGGCATGCTTTCAGAGAGAACTGTCACAACCTACCAGATCTCCTTTGTTGCCTTTATAGCCTTGAGGTCCAAAAATAGTAATGGGGTCACCCTAGGAAACAGACAGGTAATAACGATGGACACCCAAGCAATGATGCAGAATTGCAGTTACCATATGCCCCACTGGACAGACCAACCTTTGCTGTGAATGGCTCATCAGACAACATGCTGGGTGATTTACAAAGCAATAACAAAGGTACAAAAATATCCATCCTGCCCCTGAGCCACAATACAGATTTCATGGGCTGGCCGAGAACTGCACGAG
The DNA here is from genome assembly GCF_003597395.2 of Chelonoidis abingdonii. Taxonomy (NCBI): domain Eukaryota; kingdom Metazoa; phylum Chordata; order Testudines; family Testudinidae; genus Chelonoidis; species Chelonoidis abingdonii. The sequence goes on from NC_133769.1 coordinate 2,929,790, forward strand.
GCAAAGCAGGAGACCTAGGTTCATTCCTGAGCTTGGGTGGCAGATGCTGCGGAGATGGGAGACTTCTATCCCAGTGTGGCGAGCTGGCTCCTCACCCTAGCATGACGCTCACTTGAAAGACAGAATATAACACTAGTTCACACTGATCTCCCCAGCACTGCACTAGGACGAATTATACCGGTGATGTCTCACTGCTCCATGCGTGGTATCCCGTTATACAGATGGAGCCATGGAGGGCAGGATGGGGTGTTCCCTCTACAGGAGTCCCGAGCAGGTTAATGTGGGCCAGAAGGGGCAAATTAACCCTATTTGCTGCACCTGGAGGGGAGCCAGGGCTTGATAAGGCCTAATTGCAGATGAAGCCCTGCTAGGGAGGAGCTGGGACAGGATAATACAGCCAGGAAGTGAGAGCAGGAGAGGGCTATACAGCAGGGGCCTGCAGCCACTGTCTAGAAGGAAAGGGACTGGTCAGGAACAAGGAGGAAGTCTAGGGGGAGAGCATACCTTGGAATCTGGCCCTGGTCTAGGGAGTCTGGCAAAAGGACAAGAGGGGTGAAGTAGCCATGGGGAGCTGAGGAAATTCCGGTGGAAATCCAGAGATGGAGGGGTGGGGTAGGAAGGAGTTCAGGGAAACAGCAACAGGGACTGAGACTAAGCAGATCTGGATTGCTAGTCACAGGGTCCCTGGGCTGGAACCCAAAGTTGCCTGCAAGCCTGGTTCTCCTACCAGCCACTGGAAAGTGGTACAAGGCCTGGAGGTGGAACAGAAGACCGTCTGAGGTGGCATCCAGACGGGGTTCCCTGTCCGGTGGGAATTTGATACCCCGGACAGGGGACTGTACAGTGGCCTGGCCAAGAGGGCCGAGTCACGAAGAGTGAGCACTTTGAATTGCAAAAAGAGAGCGGGACTGACAACAGGGGGCGCCACAACGGGCAAAAGCTAATTCTTGGCCCCACCCACAGGCGGGCGCACTTGCAGTGAGCGGAGCCCTTCACACCAAATGAATCGGTAGCAGAGCTCAGATTAGAATGCAGGAGTTCCTGGAGCAGCAGTCCCCAGCTCAGTGCACAAGTCCGTGTTTCTTTCTTTGAGAGAAGAGGACTAGGGAAAGGATGGCAGTTGAAGGGGTCAAGGGATGGAGAAGTATCAATGGATGATGGGCGAACTGCAGAGTGTGAGGTTCAGGCATGTGCTAAAATGCAGAGCTGGAGAATAGCGCAAACACTTTTCTGGGAGTTGCTGTTTGAATTTTGCAATGCATGTGTTTCAGTCACGCTCACACCCTGTCAACATCCCAGCACTGGGTGACTGAGCTGTATTAGTGGCAGCTTTACAAACATTAATGAGTTACACCCCAATACTTAATGGTGATGTCAGCAGTGTTAAGGGAGAATAACTCCCCAAAGGCATGGAATATGGGACAGTCCAATGTGCTATCTGTGGATATACAGCCTAGGGAGGACACTAGGGAGGTTTTGCCTTACAGCACAAGTCTGGTGATGGGTATATATCGATTTCAATATCTGTTGGCGAGGGAAGTGAAACCCTCATGGAGCACTGCAGTGTATTCCGACCATGTGGCAGACAAGATGACGCAGGAAAGGAATGCACAACTTCTTATTTCCATGCTTTTCAGGGTTGGGATCGATGGGACGTGTCTTGATGATGCTTTAGCTGGCACCAGACATAGGCTTTGTTTGCTAATTAACTATGAACTTTAGTCGCACAAAGTGCACATTTAAATTGTGCGGCCTCCTTGTTAGCTTCTCTGGAGACTGTAAACCATTTGCGGCAGGGACTGTACTGTGAGTTTGCACAGCACCCAACACAAAGAGGCGCCTGATCTTGACTGCAATACAAATAATACATTAATCATCACCATCATCCCTTCCAGTCTGAGACACTCTTCCACTTTCCTGGGCTTGAAGGGTTCAAAGCAAACTGGATTGGGATTAACAGATTTTTAAGACCAGAAGAGACCATGGACTCATCCATTCCGAGGTCCTGCATACCACAGACTTTCACACAGGTGAAGCAGGAGCTAGAAAGAAAGTTAGGAAGCAATAAATTGGAAGAACTAAGCACACCCCAATGATCTCCCCCATCCTGTTTTACCTCACCAGCCTCCTTATATTTTATTAAGGCATCCTTTGGAGAAGGCATTCCACATTCCTTTAGGTTGGGAAGTTGTCATAAACAGATAGTTAAGGGTTAATGCCTCTTTTACCTGTAAAGGGTTAAGAAACTCAGTAAACCTGGCTGACACCTGACCAGAGGACCAATAAGGGGTCACGAATCAGAAGAACGAAACGTCTTTATCTACGCTCGTTCCCTCTGGTCGGCTCCCGTTCTCGATGAACTACAACCTGACTTTATCTATTTGCAAGAGCGTTTATATGAACCCCACGATAGCGCCCAGCGAGAGTTGTCCGCTTCAAATAGGCAATCCTGGGAAGTGCCCGCTGACTGAGAATGATCATAGCATGCTGTGTTAAGGTCTAGTAGATGCCTTGTGGAAATCTTAGCCTAAGGTGGTTTTGGTCGAGTGTGTTTGGTGCATTCGGGCAGTGGGGAACCACGCTATGCTCGGGTACATATGCTGAAATCAATGAGTAGCCTAATTCTACCTGGCCTTAGTAGCTGTTGTGTAAATCCATTAGAGGATCCACACTGGATTCCTTGTTGGCTGGCTTTACGCTTGGGCTTATACATTCGTGCTAACTGAGATGCATGAAAGCCGTGGCCTCCCAGAGCGCAGATCACTATACAAGGCTCTGTAAACAGCATGCTGGCACTTGTGGCGTCAGCCAAGATCCTTCCAGATTATGCTGGTGAAGGCATCAAAATGTACTGGCCCTGAACTTAGCTTTGGCAAGCGCACACGTGCTATCGAAGGTCTCTGAAAGGTACCTTACCCATGCATGTCCATACGTCGCTGCTAAGGCAGACTCGGGCTAAGAGACGATGGGCGTCTGTCGATTATTAGCTGTGGCGACTTATAGGGGCACATGGTACGCGTACACTTCATAGGATAGGCTACCGATGCCGCACAACATTGTAAGCGCGCGATGGCAAGATAACGAGGCCAAACTAATCTATCGTACAAATGTAGATGGGGACGGTTAAGATAGCCAATTTGAGGTCGCCTTCTCCAGGGCCAGACTCCTGGGCTGCCTTCATTTACGGGTGCAGTAATGGTTCTCCACTTAGCCCCTTCAGACACTCTCGTCCACTGCTATAATACTACGAAGAACTATGACGGTCCATATATCGCGGCATGTGTCATGTCCTATGAATCCACCTCTTAACCGAATCAGGCAATAGCGATATGACCCCTGGCCTGGTACACTATCTCACTAGATGGAGCTGAGAATGATCATTCCCTGCTGCACACCTTTTCTGCTGGCTCACCCACTGCTCCCTACATATCGACACCAGGCAGGGACTGTCTGCTCCTGTTCCCCCATGCGCAGCACTGGACAGCTGAAAATCCGCGAGCTTTGTGGATGGAACGGCTCATCGTCACTGTTGAGCTGTCCACGGCCACCATTCTCCGGCTCTCGTGGCAGTGAACTGTAGCACTAAGACATAGCAATGACGGAGGGTCGCAACCCTGCAGGCTGCTCTGGCCCAAGTCCTCAAGGATTTTAGGAGCTGAATCTTCCAGTGGTTTCAATGGAGTTCGGCTCCTAAATATCTTTGAGGGATCTGTGCCTCTATACACAGATCAATCCATTGACCTTCAGTGGGAGCACCCATGCACAGAGGCGGCTCGCAGGATGGGCTTGTGTGTATATTCCATGCTTCAGTGTTTGTAGACGCCGTAAATGAAACTAAATCTCTCTTTGCTAACAGGGGAGGAGGGCATTGCAGGAGTCCGAGGCCCAACTGGCATGATGGTAACGTCACTCAGACAAAAAGAACGACCTTTAGAGGGCCAGACAGTAGGTTCCTCTAGCCCAGATCCCATCTTCTGACAGTGGCCGGTGCCAGAGCTTCAGAAGGAGTGAACAGAACAGGCACATTATCGAGTGATCCAGCCTCTGAAGTCTATGAGGATGGTTGTGAGCACCAGGCCCAAGGCTGGCAGACGCGAGATGCGCCTATAGATGTGGACGCTGCTATCAGATGAGGTTTTCAAAGGCATATAGTGACGGGGTGCCCTACTTCCCACTGATTTTAATGGGAGTTGGGTGGGCAGATCCTATAGGTGGTTTGAAAACAGGGGGCACACCGCTGAGTGTAACTGACTTCATTCCTTGCTCATCGTCAGCGTGACCCATCCACAAAGGGCTTTTTTAATTCACATAGCAGCTCCCGTTCCCCCTGCATCCCTTTCTTCTGCATTGATTCATGGAAGCTCGGATCCGTACGAGCTCTTGCCCCGGTGTTCCCATAAGCGGCCCGTGGAGTGTATGGGCCGAAAAATCCCTGACTAGGTACAGCAATAACAACACAAGGTTCCAGGGAGTACCCCAGAGGGGAATAAAGGAGAAGTAAGATGGAATCTGATGGGAAATAGTGACAGTTGTGGAAACCCACCTAGAGATAGTGTTAATCGCAAGGCCTAGCGGGTAAATCTCATGCTTAAACGCAGTGCAGGGTGAGGGCACCTCTTACATATATTAAGGCCAGAATAATTTAGTGCTTAAAGCAGCAGGGTGGAGTCTGGAGACTTGAGTTCCATTCTCTGCTCTTCCACTTGGTGTGTCCTCAAGACCTTAAGCCAGAAGGGACCATCCTGATCACCAAGTCTGACCACTTGCACGGCAGCCACAGAACCTTGCCCACCCACTCCTGTAGCAGACCCCTAACCTCTGGCTGAGCTACCTGAAGTCCTCAAATTATTGTTTAAAGACTTACGTTGCAGAGAATCCACCATTTACATTAGTTTAAACCTGCAAGTGCCCCATGCTGCAGAGGAAGGCGAACTCCCCCCCTTCCCTCCTCCAGGTCCCTGCCAATCTGACCTGGAGGAAAAATCCTTCCTGACCCCAAAGATCTGGCAATCAGTTAGACTCTGAGCATGTGGACAAGACTCCACCAACCAGACACCTGGGAAGGAATTCTCTGCGCAGTTCAGAGCTGTCCCCATTTCATGTCCCATCTCCGCCATTGGAGATATTTGCTGTACTGGTTGTCAGGTCGGACTTCATGCCATGTAAGTAACCTCCATGTATTCTTATTAATATGTTTAAAAGTCTGGGTGCCCTTTTCCCACCCATCTGTAAAATGGGGATAATTCCTTCCCACTTTGGAAAGACGCTTGAGATATTTGGATGCTATGTTAAGCAGACGTATTTGTCGTAGGATGTAGTTCAAGCCCTAGCATGCAAAAGCTCCATAGACGCTTGCCTCCTGGTTGTGATAGACCGGCCGCAGGGGTAGGGGTGCGATGGACAATCGGAGCTCACTGGTGACTCTCGAGGCTGGCTCATCACACTGCTTCCCGTCTGCAGTGTTCCCTAGGATATCGATTGAATACGCCCACCAGGCAGTAGACAGAATGGGGTTATAATGGGAACCCTCTATGTTTTCTGCCCGCACACCTTTTGCAGAATCAGCAAGCCCCAGAGAATGAGGAAACTGCTAAAATGGGGTGAAGTCACGAGAGAGTGCAGCCTTTATTTCCTGTTCAGTGCAGAGCGCGGGTGGTGTGGGCTGTACTCTGGCTAGTACTCATGCTGGGATACCAACGTCCAATTCCTTGTCTTTGCTACAAGCCCTTTGTGTCGACATGCGGCCCAGATGTAGGTCCCAGATCCTCAAATGCATGTAGATGACTAACAGCTTCCCCTGTCCTATGCCATGTGGTTAATAAAAAACCAACGTTTTTTTCCCGCATGCTTTCTTTTTTTTCCTTCCCAGCGGGTCCGGCGGGTGCTGTGAGGAAATAATACATTACAGAGTAGTAAGGCGCTCAGATACTAGGGACTGTATCAGTATCTCAGACCGTTTTTGCCCATGCATAATGAGGAGACCGACGGGCCCGAGTCCTTTGGGGATCCAGTCACTCTGCCACAATCGGGGCCTGAGTCTCCTCTTTTGACAGCAGAGCTGTCCTACCAAGTCACCCGACGGGAGTGAGAGGCGACTCAAACCCTCTGTGCTGCGTTCATCCTGTTCCCCAGAGCCCTGCCCTCTACCGAGGAGGTTGCTGCTGCCTGCCTCTGCATTGCTCCATCAGGTGTTTTGTTCTGACATGCTGTTCATGTGTTTGCAGGGTCTGAAAGGCCTGCCGGAGCAAAAGGAGAAAGAGTAAGCAGCGGGCATCTTAGCTGGACTTTCTGCAGTGCTGGATCACCTCATCCAGGCAGACCTCCATGGGACGCCATGTTCCCCAGACCCATTGCTGGGACGATATGCTCCTACGCATATTTCAGCCAGTCTCCACCCACACTTATTCACTCCCTTTGCTCTGGTTTCCAGGGTCAGATTCTTGGGCGAGAGCCAAGGGAGCTACCCAGGTACAAATACCGCTCCCTAATACAAACAAAAACAAACCATGTCACAGCCACCTTAAATCCGGTCATGGTGTCGGGTAAATGGGAGCGATCCCTATATGTGAGCTGGAGAAAATAAACACTGAGCTGCCTCATGGTGCTGTGACAATGGGGAAACGGTTTGATGTTTGCGCAGAATTTTGAGAACGTAAGGTGGTATTTAGGGCAAAGTATAGTGGCGGATTATTCTTCCTGCCGGACAGTGAGGAATCCCAGGACTCTGCCTTTTAGTGGGATTATCAATGCCTGTTTATAGAACCTGCTAAGAAGGACACCCCCTGTATTGCATTTCACCCTGTTCTGCAAGTCACCTAAGTCCTCTGGACCTCGGTTTCCCAGCCATAAAATTGGTATAGCAATATTTGCATTACATGAAACTTTGGTGGATGTGATGAGTTAGTCATTGCAAAGCAATTCGAGTACGCTCAGCTGAATTGCATTTCTGAGCATAGGTTGCTATAGTTAATACATAAGAGCAGTGTCATAAACAGATGGGTGTACTGAGTGATGTGCCAACGGTAGAGAAAAAGCCTTTCATTGTCCTTCTTGTTTCAGGGTGATCGTGGCCTCCTGGACCCCAAGGGAGAGAAAGAGTAAGGACATAAAAAATGTTGACTGTCTGGGAGGTGGGATATAAGAAGTTGAAGGGCTTTGGCATACCAGTTGGCAGCTGGACACGTGTTCTAAATAAGTGTCAATGAGTGGACAAATTAGAGGACATAAATGGAAAAAATTAATGTTTCAGACATCTGGACCTCTTGTGTTTTCTAACCAAGTAAAGAAGAGAGCTGTATAGTCACGGACAGTGGTGCAGCTAATCTGAAGCAAGTTCTGGATATGGATCCTGAATTTGTGTCTGCTTGGCTCTCAGTCTCAGAGAACCTAGGTTCAACTTCTGCTTGGTTTCACAAATGGACACGTTGGCATTTGTAAACCCAAGTTGTTCCCCAGTAGACTTCTGTCTTTACAAGAACTGAGCCACGTACTCTAGTTAGATAGGAGACTGAATTGGACAGGGCTGTATGAAGAAGCTTCAACCATTTTCTGTAGCACTATGGCTGTCTGGAGTCCACTGCTACGCAAACCTTGCTTTCATGAGAATTCTGAAGGAATCCTTCACCCACCACAAAATGCACACCGCTCGCAGGTGGAATGTGGCAGCTGATTCATGTTGCGCTGTACTGCTTTGTAATAGTTTAGGACAGGAAGTGAAAAATATATCTTGATACAGTTTGCACATGGTCATCCCAAAACATGATAGAGTCTTAAAATCATGAGATTGATTATATCAAGTTATTAAACCAACACCAAGAAGAATCTGAAAAGTGTGCCCCATTGCCTTTGTCCAGAAAGTATTAGAATCGTTCTGTCAGGTTTCCTGTTAAACTTTTCTCTCGGGTGAAACAGCTTGTTTAGAAAGGAGGTTCTAGTAAACCTACATAGCAATTCTAAAGTTAAGTCAAAGAATATTAAATGATTAAGGCTGATTTGTGTCTCAGAAATCTACTTTCAAAGGTGCTCTGCCTCCTAGTTGACAAATCAATCTTAATCTCTTTCTTGAAGGTTACCTGTTAAATACTTCTGTCAAGGTTCCTTCCCCACTCTGACTTTAGGTACAGATGTGGGGACCTGCATGGACACTTCTAAGCTTAATTACTAGCTTAGATCTGGTAACTCTTCCACGATCCAGAAATTTCAGTGTCTGGAGCACTTCTTGTCCCCCAAACCCTTCCCCCCCTGGCAGTCTTGAGAGGTTCACCATTCCGTGGTGAATACAGATCCAAACCCCTTGGATCTTAAACAAGGAGAAATTGACCATTCCCCCTTCTTCCCCCACCAATCCCTGGTGAGTCCAGAATCCAATCCCCTTGGATCTTAAAAAGGAAAAAAATCATCAGTTCTTAAAAAGAAGCTTTTAATTATAAAGAAAGAAAAGTAAAAAAAAAAATCATCTCTGTTAAAATCAGGATGGAAAATACTTTACAGGGTAATCAGCTTCATATAGCCCAGAGGAACCCCCTCTAGCCATAGGTTCAAAGTTACTTACAGGCAAGCAGAGGTAAAATCCTCTCAGCGAAAAAGGGACATTTACAGGTTGAGAAAACAAAAAATAAGACTAATCCGCCTTGCTCGGCTATTACTTACAATTTTGAAACATGAGAGACTGATTCAGAAAGATTGGAGAGCCTGGATTGACGTCTGGCCCTCTTAGTCCCAAGAGCGAACACCAAAAACAAAGACACAATCAATGAACCTTCCTCCCACAAGATTTTGAAAGTTATCCCTTGC
>NC_133769.1:2938607-3010135 GCF_003597395.2 Chelonoidis abingdonii
CAGACTGTGGGTTCCACAAGAGGGGAAGATCACTGAGGTGAACAAATCCTCCAATAAGTGCAGGACCCACCAAGGTAGAGGAGGAACTTTGTCATGCATTCTAATTTTACAGGGATGATTTTTTACTTTTCTTTCTTTAATTAAAAGCTTTCTTTTTAAGAACCTGATTGATTTTTCCTTGTTTTAAGATCCAAGGGGATTGGATCTGGACTCACCAGGGATTGGTGGGGGAAAGAAGGGGGGATGGTCAATTTCTCCTTGTTTTAAGATCCAAGGGGTTTGGATCTGTATTCACCACGGAATTGGTGAAACCTCTCAAGACTGCCCAGGGAGGGGAAGGTTTTTGGGGGGACAAGAAGTGCTCCAGACACTGAAATTTCTGGATCGTGGAAGAGTTACCAGATCTAAGCTAGTAATTAAGCTTAGAAGTGTCCATGCAGGTCCCCACATCTGTACCCTAAAGTTCAGAGTGGGGAAGGAACCTTGACAGAAGTATTTACAGGTACCTTCAAGAAAGAGATTAAGAATTGATTTGTCACTGGAGCAGAGCACCTTTGAAAGTAGATTCTTGAGACACAAATCAGCCTTAATCATTTAATATTCTTTGACTTAACTTTAGAATTGCTATGTAGGTTTTCTAAACCTCCTTTACTAACAAGCTGTTTCACCCAGGAGAAAAGTTAACAGGAAACCTGACAGAGATTCAATACTTTCTGGACAAAGGCAATGGGGCACTTTTCAGATCTCTTCTTGGTGTTGGTTTAATATTACTTGATATAATCAATCTCATGATTTTTAAGACTCTAACATGTTTTGGGATGACCTGTGCAAACTGTAATCAGATATATTTTTCACTTCCTGTCCTAAACTATTACAAAGCAGTACAGCGCAACATGAATCAGCTGCCACATTCCACCTCAGCGGTGGCTGCATTTTTGTGGTGGGTGAAGGATTCCTTCAGAATTCTCATGAAAGCAAGGTTTCGTAGCAGTGACTCCAGACAGCCATAGTGCTACAGAAAATGGTTGAAGCTTCTTCATACAGCCCTGCCAATTCAGCTCATATCTAACTTAGAGTACTGGGCTCAGTTCTTGGTAAAGACAGAAGTCTACTGGGGACAAACTTGGGTTTACAAATGCCACACTTTCCATTTGTGAACCAAGGCAGAAGTTGAACCTAGGTCTTCTGAGATGAGAGGCCAATGCAGACACCAAAATTCAGGATCCATATCCAGAACTTGCTTCAGATTAGCTGCACCACTGTCCGGTGACTATACAGCTCTCTCTTCTACTTGGTTAGAAAACAACAAGAGGTCCCAGATGTCTGAAAACATAATTTTTTCCATTTATGTCTCTAATTTGTCCACTCATTGACATTATTTTAGACACGTGTCCAGCTGCCAACTGGTATGCACAAAGCCCTTCCAACTTCTTATATCCCACCTCCCCCAGACAGTCAACATTTTTTATGTCCCTTACTCTTTCTCCCTTGGGTCCCAGGAGGCCACGATCACCCTGAAACAAGAAGGACAATGAAAGGCTTTTTCTCTACCGTTGGCACATCACTCAGTACACCCATCTGTTTATGAACTGCTCTTATGTATAACTATAGCAACCTATGCTCAGAGAATGCAATTCAGCTGAGCGTCTCGAATTGCTTTGCAATGACTAACTCATCACACAAAGTTTCATGTAATGCAAATATTGCTATACCAATTTTATGGCTGGGGAAACCGAGGTCCAGAGGACTTAGGTGACTTGCAGAACAGGGTGAAATGCAATACAGGGGGTGTCCTTCTTAGCAGGTGTCTATAAACAGGCATTGATAATCCCACAAAAGGCAGAGTCCTGGGATTCCTCACTGTCCGGCAGGAAGAATAATCCGCACTATACTTTGCCCCTAAATACCACCTTACGTTCTCAAAGTGCTGCGCAAACATCAACCGGTTTCCCCATTGTCTACAGCACCATGAGGCAGCTCAGTGTTATTTTCTCCAGCTCACATATAGGGATCGCTCCCCATTTACCCGACACCATGACCGGATTTAAGGTGGCTGTGAACATGGTTTTGTTTTTGTTTGTATTAGGGAGCGGTATTTTAGCCTGGGTAGCTCCCTTGGCTCTCGCCCAAGAATCTGACCCTGGAAACCAGAGCAAAGGGAGAGTGAATAATGTGTGGGTGGAGACTGGCTGAAATATGCGTAGGAGCATATGTCCTCAGCAATGGGTCTGGGGAACATGGCGTCCACTGGAGGTCTGCCTGGATGAGGTGATCAGGCACTGCAGAAAGTCCAGCTAAGATGCCCGCTGCTTACTCTTTCTCCTTTTGCTCCGGGCAGGCCTTTCAGACCCTGCAAACACATGAAACAGCATGTCAGAACAAACACCTGATGGAGGCAATGCAGCAGGCAGCAGCAACCTCCTCGGGTGAGGGCAGGGCTCTGGGGACAGGATGAACGCAGCACAGAGGGTTTGAGTCGCCTCTCACTCCCGCTGGGGTGACTTGGTAGGACAGCTCTGCTGTCAAAAGAGGAGACTCAGGCCCCGATTGTGGCGAGTGACTGGATCCCCAAAAGGACTCGGGCCCGTCTCCTCATATGCATGGGGCAAAACGGTCTGAGATACTGATACAGTCCCTAGTATCTGAGCGCCTTACACTCTGTAATGTATTTATCCTCACAGCACCCCAGTGAGACAGGAACGTGTTATTACCACATGGCATAGGGCAGGGGAGTTAAGCATCTACATGCCATTGAGGATCTGGGACCTAAGCATCTGGCCCCATGTCACACAAAGCTTGTAGCAAAGCAAGGAATTGGACGTTGGAATCCCAGATGAGTACTGCCGAGCATCCCAACCCCCCGCTGCACTGAACAGGTAAATAAAGACTTGCACTTCTCTGACTTCCCCCATTTAGCAGGTTTCCTTTCTCTGGGGCTGCTGATTCTCAAAGTGGTGCAGAAGAACAATAGGTTCTCCATTTATAACCATCTGTCTACTCCTGGTGGGCGTATTCAATCCTTCCTGGGAACACTGCAGAGGAAGCAGTGTGAGAGCCACTCTAGAGTCACCAGTGGCTCCATTCCATCCTACCCTCCGGCTCTACACAACCAGGAGGCAAGCTTCTATGGCTTTTGGCATGCTAGGCTTTGAACTACATCCTGACAAAATCGTCTGCATTAACATAGCATCCAAATATCTCAAAGCGCTTTCCAAAGCTGGGGAAGGATCATTATCCCCATTTTACAGATGGGTGGGAAAAGGGCACCCAGACATTTTAAACATATTAAATAAGAATACATGGAGGTTACCTACAATGGCATGAAGCCGACCTGCAACCAGTAGCAGCAAATATCTCCAATGGCCGGAGATGGGACATGAAATGGGGACAGCTCTGACCTACTGCAGAGAATTCCTTCCCAGGTGTCTGGTTGGTGAGTCTTGTCCACATGCTCAGAGTCTAACTGATTGCCAGATTTGGGGTCAGGAAGGATTTTTCCTCCAGGTCAGATTGGCAGGGACCTGGGAGGAGAGGGAAGGGGGGGAGTTCGCCTTCCTCTGCAGCATGGGGCACTTGCAGGTTTAAACTAATGTAAATGGTGGATTCTCTGCAACGTAAAGTCTTTAAACAATAATTTGAGGACTTCAGTAGCTCAGCCAGAGGTTAGGGGTCTGCTACAGGAGTGGGTGGGCAAGGTTCTGTGGCCTGCCACGTGCAAGTGGTCAGACTTGGTGATCAGGATGGTCCCTTCTGGCCTTAAAGTCTTTGAGGACACACCAAGTGGAAGAGCAGAGAATGGAACTCAAGTCTCCAGACTCCACCCTGCTGCTTTAAGCACTAAATTATTCTGCCTTAATAATGTAAGAGGTGCCCTCACCCTGCACTGCGTTTAAGCATGAGATTTACCGCTAGGCCTTGCGATACAATAATCTCTGGGTTTCCACAACTGTCACTATTTCCCATCAGATTCCATCTACTTCTCCTTTATTCCCCTCTGCGGGTACTCCCTGGAACCTTGTGTTGTTATTGCTGTACCTAGTCAGGGATTTTCGGCCCATAACTCACCCCTTTGGGAACACGGGGCAAGAGCTCGTACGGAATCCGAGCTCCATGAAATCATGCAGAGAAAGGGATGCAGGGGGAACGGAGCTGCATGCTGAATTAAAAAGCCCTTTGTGGATGGGTCACGCTGAATGAGCAAGGAATGCAAGTCAGTTACACTCAGCGTTGTGCCCCCTGTTTTCAAACCCACCTATAGGATCTGCCCACCCAACTCCCATTAAAATCAGTGGGAAGTGGGCACCCGTCACTATATGCCTTTGAAAACCTCATCCTATAGCAGCGTCCACATCTAGGGCATCTCGTCTGCCAGCCTTGGGCCTGGTGCCACAAAACCATCCTCATAGACTTCAGAGGCTGGATCACTCGATAATTGCCCTGTTCTGTTCACTCCTTCTGAAGCATCTGGCACCGGCCACTGTCAGAAGATGGGATACTGGGCTAGAGGAACCACTGGTCTGGCCCTCTAAGGTCGTTCTTTTGTTCTGAGTGACGTACCATCATGCCAGTTGGGCCTCGGACTCCTGCAATGCCCTCCTCCCCCTGTTAGCAAAGAGAGATTTAGTTTCATTACGGCGTCTACAAACACTGAAGCATGGATAATACACACAAGCCCCATCCTGCGAGCCCTCTGTGCATGGTGCTCCCACTGAAGTCAATGGATGATCTGTGTATAGAGGCACAGATCCTCAAAGATATTTAGGAGCCGAACTCCCATTGAAACCACTGGAAATTCAGCTCCTAAATACCTTTGAGGACTTGGGCCAGAGAGCCTGCAGGGTTGGACCCTCCGTCATTGGCCTATTCTTTAGTGCTCAGTTCCCTTGCCACAAGCGGAGAATGGTGACCTGGACAGCTTCAAAGTGACGATGCGTTCATCACAAAGCTGCGTTTCCAGCTGTCCAGTGCATGCGGCATGGGGAACAGGAGGCAAGACAGTCCCTGCCTGGTGGGGTAGGGAGCAGTGGGTGACCAGCAGAAAAGGTTGAGGCAGGGAATGATCTTCTCAGCTCCCAGTGTTTCCAGGAGGGGTCAGATGCTTTCCTATGGAGTTGTTCTGCGACAAGCAAAGGGCCAAGTTCTGTTTGCATGAATGTCAGGGAGACCAAGCACCGTAAATAAGGCAGCCCAGAGTCTGGCCTGGAATGCACCTCATTGCTCCGTCCCCTCTACATTTGTTGATAGGAATTGTTTGCCTGTTATCTTCCTATCCCCTTACAAAATGTGTGCGCATGTAGCCTTCCTATGAAGTGTAACCCATGTGCCTATACCCACCTATAACACACGCCCCATGTCTCTACCCTGCTTAGAACACCTATTACTCATGTATTAACCCTTCAGAAACCTTCAGATGCAGTGTAGCGTTGCCAGCTAATTCATCCAGTACATTTTGGCCTTCCAAGCTAAATCCTGGAAGATCTGTCTGACCACAAGTGCCAGACCTTTATACAGACCTAAGTATGCCTCTGGAGGCCAGGTTCTCATCTCAGTTACACGAATGTAAACCCAGCGTAGCGCCAAAGAATCCAGTGAGTCACTCTAGATTTACACAACAGTACTAAAAGTAGAATTAGCTCCTCATTGTTTCATTACCTCCCCCCGCCCACAAAAACACCCCAAACACCTTAGCAAGATTTACACTAGACCTTACACAGCTGTTGACATTCTCAGTCAGCGGCACTTCCCAGGTGCCTATTTGAACAACTCTCCTGGCAGCTGGTGGGTTCATATAAACGTCTTGCATGATAAAGTCAGTTTATTCATAGAACGGCCACAGAGGAAGCAGCGTATAAAGACGTTTTCTCTGATCTAGCTGCATGAGGCTTTGCATTCTGCCCCGGTACTGCACCCTGGGGGGTGTTACTCTGCTTAAGCAGCTTAGCTCTCACTGTTCAAATGTACTAACAAGATGTTTATTTTTTATCAATAATTATTTCACAGAACCATAGAATATTAGGGTTGGAAGAGACCTCATCTAGTCCAAACCCCTGCTCAAAGCAGGACCAACCCCAACATCCCAGTCAGAGATTTGTCAAGCCAGGCCTTAAAAACCTCTATGGATGGAGATTCCACCACCTCCCTAGGTAACCCATTCCAGTGCTTCATCACCCTCCTAGTGAAATAGTGTTTCCAAATATCCAACCTAGACCTCCCGCACTGCAACTTGAGACCATTACTCCTTGTTCTGTCATCTGCCATCACTGAGAACAGCAGAGTTCCCTCCTCTTTGGAACCCCTTTCAGGTTTATACAACATTTATACGACAGTAGCACTTACAGGCCCAGGATCGGGCCCCTTTACAGTTGGCACTTTACAGATATACCCGTTCGTTTGCTAAAATTTGCGTGCATTTTATTCCAGGGGTGGGGAGGCAGAGAGGAATTCATGTGTTAATTCTTTTCATTCATTTTAAATGAACAGAAAGATCTAGGATGCCAGGCTGGCTGGACAGCCCCATATTTATGGCAGTGTAAATGAGGAGTGGGGTGTATGGGGTGCCCAGGAAGGGGTAGTACCTCTGATGGGGGGACTTGTCGTACCCCTTCGGGGGTAGTCTGTCCACTTTGGTCCCCATCTGTCACTCAGCTCTCACCTCTGGCTCCAAGTAGCTGCAGCATGCACAGTGGCCACATCTGGGCAACGGTTTCGACAGGCTGGCCAAACCAGGTGAGTGTAACTGATGGGACTCAAACCCTCAGTGAATTAGGGATATGCCTACCCGCATGCGACGTCAGCTCCGGCGGACTGGGTGAAAGAGATCACTATGATCCAACGGCCAAGAAGGTGGTTCTGCAACGCTTTGTGGAAAGCGAATGGCTTGACGAGGCACAAAAGACGTCAAGGCCATCCACTGCAACCAAAGAAGTTACCAGTCATGATGATTTTTCGTATCATTGGTGTTTGGCTTCTAAGGTCGAGAGAGAGATTGCTCCCGTGCAATGGCTCTACCACTTAAAAAGCTTTCACGCACAGGTCCTGTGCAAATCATCAAACAATCATCATACCACCCAAGTCCTGTGGCAATGGGGGAGGGGCAAAGCGACAGGTGGAGGTTACCACTGGGAGTCGTAATCCCATCCTTGCACGCAGGCGGCCTGTGGATAGGTGGTCGTCCAGCTCTGTACTTGGGGCAGCAGAGTTGCCCGCAGCATCCCAGGCATCTGAGCAGCCCTCTTTTAGGACAGCGCAGCTCACCCTAGTAAGGGAGAGGCCTAGAAAAGGGCCTAAAAATTGACTGCCCTACAACACAGCTGGCCAAGCAAGCCGCGCTGGCAGTTTAACCCAATCTGCAGCTGAAACCAAAGAAAAATTTGAGAAAACTTACCATTGTGTATGGAATGTTCGTACCCTCATGGATTGAGAAGCTGTTGCAAGACCTGAGAGAAGGACAGCTCTCATTGCTCGAGAACTAGCCCACTACTACATTGATATAGCGGCATTAAGTGAAACAAGATTGCCTGGGGAAGGAACCTTGAGCAAAACAGGAAGTGGTTACACCTTCTTCTGGAAGAGTAACACTGAAACAGAGGACAGAATACATGGAGTTAGTCTGGCAATAAAACCTCATTGATGCATCAACTCCCAGACCTTCCAGTGGTATCAATGAAAGATTCCTGAAACTACGCTTCCCACTAAATGCCAAACATCATGCTACCATTATTAGTGCATATGCATCCACTCTAACATACTCTGACAACTCAAAGGAACAATTCTATGAAGATCTCAACAGACTGATCAAGGCCACACCTGTAACAGACAAACTACTCCTCCTTGGAGATTTCAACGCCCGAGTCGGGGCTAACAATGAGAACTGGAAAGGAGTAACCGGGGCCACATGATGTAGGCAAAATGAACAGCAGATGTGGCTGACTCCTTTTTTGAGCCTTTGTTTTCTGAAATTGACCTGACCGGGATTACCAACACTCTGCTTCCGACAAGCGGATAAATACAAAACGACGTGGGGGGGTGGGGCACCCTAGGTCCAAAACATTTGGCATCTGATGTAGATTATGCCATTGTCATAGAAGGCGAGACATCCGAGACGTAATGATCACCAGAGAGTTAATGCGTAGGTGCATAGTGCCCTGGACACGCTAGTGACCACAGATTAGTCAGGACGTCTCTCCAATTTTACATCGCCTTCCCTCTCGGCACAAACGCCCTAAGCATGTGCGACCTGCTTTCAACATAGCCAAACTGAAGGATGCTCAATGTTTCAACAACTTTCAGAAGAGTCTTGATGACAAACTGACATCCCACGGACAACTGATCGGTACTGCAACTAGAAAAAGTGGGACCAGTTCAAGCAGATAGGTGACATTGACACAGCAATAACATCTCTTGGACCAAAGAAAAGAACACATCAGGATTGGTTTGATTGAGAACCAAGAAGAATTATGCTCAGCTCCTGGAAGTAAAGAGAAAAGTTCCTTTATCGAATGGCAGAATGATCCCTCCTCAGTCTCTCAAACGGGACCCATTTCAAGTACCTTCAGAGCAAAACCAACAGAAAGACCTCCGTCAGATACAAGACAACTGGTGGGAGAGCAAAGCCAAAAGAAATTCGAGCACTAATGCTGAGACCGCACAACTCAAAGATGTTCTTCAGTGCTATTAAGACTGTCTTATGGACCTTCTAAACTAAGGACTACCACCCACTGCTCTCATCAGACAAACACAACGCTGATTAAAGATAAGAAGGCATCAACGAAAGATGGCGAGAACACTTTAGCAACCTTCTCAATAGACCATCAACCGTGAATAATAATGTCCTCAAAATGAAATTCCACAACAACCTGCTCTGACAGATCTTGACTCTCTGCCACTATAGATGAGATTAAGAAAAGCTGTTAGCCAGAATGAGTTCAGAAAAAGCTCCTGGAAAAGATGGGATAGCCAGCAGAGATATACAAAGCAGCAGGTCCAGCAGCACTAGCAGCATTACACAGCGTGATCATCAGAGAGAGTATTCTGGGAGAGAAAACATACACAGGACCTCCGCGATGCACATATGTCTCTCTTTTTAAGAACAAAAGCAGCAAAGCAGAATGTGGAAATTATAGAGCATATCCTCCTCTTCCGTTGGGGGAAAATCATAGCCTGCTACATGACTTGAACTGCCTAAATAGCCAGTATTTCCGAGGCAAATCTACCGAAAGTCATGTGGTTTTTCGACCTGGCCGGAGCACAAGTCGACAGCGTGGTGTTTGCTGTCAGACAAATACAAGAGAATGCATTGAACGAAATTGCACCTGTATGCTGTCTTCATAGATCTGGCAAAGGCATTTGATACCATAACAGGGAAAGCCCTTTGCACTTATCTACACGATTGGCTGCCCAAGAAAATTTGTCCAGTATACACCTTTTCAGTGACAGCATGACAGGCGAAGTATTGTCCTGATGGAGCGCAACACTGCCCCCTTTCAACATCATCAATGGCCGTGAAACAAGGATGTGTTCCACTCCTGTCTTATTTAACCTGTTCGTTTGCATCGCGTCCATACCATGCCACTGAAGAATCTGGATCGGGGTAATATAATTTGAAATCCTGCATTATGGTTTAATTTTTGACTCCTGTCGCCTGATGCAAACGACTAAGCACAGTGCAGAAAACTCCTTCTTGAGCACTCTTTGCCGACGCATGTGCCTCATGCTCACAACTGAAAATGATCTTCATGCACATTGTAACAAAGTTTGCGCTGAGGCCTCGCAAATCTTCGGACTTAACTTCAGCCTCAAAAGACAGAAGTCTCCATCAACCTGTACCTGGATCAAATGCTTACTGTCCAAAGATCTCCTTGATGGCACTCAGCTTAAAGTAGTGGAGAACTTTAAATACCTGGGTACTGTCATATCCAGTGATGGATCACTGGATAATGAAATCAACGCACAAATATCCAAAGCAAGCCAGGCACTTGGCTATCTGCGTGTCAAAGTTTTAAACCACCACAACATCCGGATGTCAACAAAACTGCTTGTGTACAGAGCTGCTGTTCTTTCATCTCTTTTGTACGGGTGTGAAACATGGACTCTATATAGGCGTCACATCAAGCAGCTCGAAGCATTTCACATGCGCTGCCTCCGCAACATCATGAAGATCCGCTGGCAAGACAAAGTGCCCAATCTTGAGGTCCTCGAGAGAGCCCAGATGACAAGCATCGAAATGATGATCATGAAGTCACAGCTATGCTGGACCGGTCATGTCAGCCGCATGGATGCCAACAGAATCCCCCGTCAGCTTCTGTATGGTGAGCTCTCCCAAGGCATCTGGCATATAGGTCATCCACAAAAACTTTACAAGGACACTATCAAAGCCAATCTGCAGTGTAGCGGTATCAAACCCAGGGACCTTGAGGATGCCGCCAGCGACAGAACAAGGTGGCATGCAACAGTCAGAAATACCTGCATCACCTTTGAGGAAGACCGCTGCCGGCATCTACAAGAGGCACGCGAACGACGTCACAGAGCACCAGCAGCACACAACCCACTGACTGCGAACTTCCCATGCACCATTTGCAGCCAAATGTGCACCTCTAGAATTGGCTTGTATAGCCATCAGAGGGCACATCATGAGACCAACAATAGATGATTTGCTCAGATTTGTCATCATCGTATCAATGGACTACCAAGAAATGAGGAGTAAATCCACTGAAGGCCATGAAGCTCTATGAGTGTGAGTGTAAGTTTACACAGCAGGAGCTGTGTACCAGGCTAGCCTACCTGAGCTAGCTTGAAGCCATCTAGCGCCGGTGATGTTAGCAGTGAAGTGTAGGCTAGCAAGCTAAGAACGTACCCAGGGTCTATGCCAGGCTTTGCAGTGAGTATCTGTCTTCACTGTTGCTGTTACCCCACTAACTTGGATTTAAGGTAGCTCAGGGGTAGCGTAGCCCGTGATCAGCTTTTCCTCTGCAGAGACATACCCTCCATGAGATCAGCATCAGGCCCTCAGCCTCCGTTACGTTCACTTACTGAGGTCTGGTTTCCATCTGTGCCACTGGGAGGCAGGGTGGGGTGGCTAAGTGCAAAGGAGCAGGGCAGGAGATCATGGTTTGGTGGCTCAGAGAGAGGCGCAGCCAGTCAGTGTAATTCCCATGACGCCTCCTTTGCACCATGGGGGAAGATCAGCAGTGGTGGGAGGGAGCATTAGCTTCATGCCAATTCCACAGAGGCACAGGTGTGTTGGGGGTGGACAGAGCCCATCACCTCTGAGCACGGCCAAATTTGGTCTCAGTAAAAATTCAAAGGATCAGCACCTGAAGGGGCTTTTGTTATGAGTGGTTATTGCACGATAACACGTTTAGCATGTTCGGAACAGACACTGCAATGAGAGAACCAAATGGAATCTGGCGTGGTGAAGGAACAACCTACCCCGGGGCCTGGCAGTCCACGGGGACCTCTCGCACCTGCCACACCGAGGCCAATCTCCCCCTGCACAACAGAAAGGAACACAAAGGGTCATTTCAGGGACACAGCTGCACATTCCTCCTCTTGGCACCAGACCTCTCTGTTATTACGTAAAGCATGAGGCAAACCCCCTGAAATCAATGGGCATTTTGCTATCAATTTCAGCAGGTGTTGGCTCAATCTTTTGAATTGCAAAGACCACAATGGCTGGGCCCAAACCACTCCTATCCCCCTGTTACTGCTCTCATGCCAACAGCAGGAGAGCTGCCTCACAGACAGGTGACAAATCACAGCCCCTGCCCAGAGGGGCCCGCAATTTAAGAGGGCAACATCAAAGGGCATGTCTACGCTGCACAGTTAACCCAGGCTCTTATCCACACACACCCCTACAGTCCACATAGAAAAACCCGGAACTGGGTTTGGAGGAGGCTTAAGCCAGGGCCACCTTCCCCAGTTGGAACTTGGGTTGGAATTCGCCCACTTTGATATGAGGACACTGGCTAAACCACTCCAGTGGTGACAGTCCTCCAATGCCGTGCCACAGTTTCCCCTGAAGGACAGAGAAGTTCTCCTGCAATTGACCAGAAAAAAATCCTAGATCATCCAAGCACAAAGACGCATGGGCTATGCCCCTAGTACACATAGGCAAGTGCAGAGAGCACAAGGACACAGTGATGCAGGTAGGGCTCGCCAGCGGGGTTGCTCACACATGGGCAAGGCTAACAAAGGGGATCAGACCCAGGTGTCAATCACCCAGGTTAACTGTGCTGCACAGACACAACCTAAAGCACAGGCATGTGACTGGCGTGCAACAAAAACACAGAGGGGTGGGGCAGCTCGCCTGGATCCTATCCGTTCCAGTGTTTTCTTAATTAATTTTTCCATTTTTTACAAGTTAGTGGGAAGTGATAATCCCTCAAGTAGGGGCCTGATTGGAAGCCCACTGCAATCCATGGAAAAAACTCCCTGGGCTTGGGATCAGGCCTCTCATCTGTTAACACTGCTTCAGAGGAGACCATTCGGGTGTGTGGGTTCTCAGGGGGAAAGTTCATGAAGCAGGAGCAGGTGTAGAACTGCCAACTTTGAATTTCTGAAAACCATACACTACAGGAGGAGCACTGGAACCTTCTGCCACCCCCTGCTCTGCCTCCTCCTCCTGAGTCCTCACCCCCTGCTCCGCTTCTTCCTGAGGCCCGTCGCTGCTCTCCCTCTTCCTCATCACTCAAGCATCTCCACCACCCTCCCGCCCCCCAAGCTGGGCTCCCTCTGCTCCAGGGCTGGGACAGGAGCTGCAGTCCTTGACATGGAGCCTGTCTGCTCATGAGATGCAGGTAGGAGGAGGCGGCCCTGGCTGAGCGGGAGCTGGTGCAGGTTGTTGAGCCGGTGCCTCTCCCTGCCCCCACCCGCTGTAACTGGACTTTCAGTGTCCAGTCAGTGCATTTGACCGGATACTGTACAGGTCCCCTTTTGAACAGAATGTCCAGTCAAAAACCAGTCACCAGGCAACCCTAAGCAGGTGGGGATGTGGGATGGGTTCAGGCATGGCTTCCAGCTGTATGGGGTGTTTCCTTTCAGTTTTCCTCAGAGTGCAATTCCCACCCCTCCATCCCTGCCCATAGCTTTGGGCAGAGGCTACCGTTTTGGGATTCATACTGGCATCGTCTCCGTCTTTCCCACCATCCGCAGCTCACCTTGTTGCCATTGGTCCCAGGCAGCCCTCGGATCCCCTGCGGAGCAAGGAGACACACACTTTGGTTTGCAACACCTCTGATGCACTGTGCCCCAAGGAACGGAGCCGGCGAGCAGCAGGCAGGTTGTAATACAAACAGCAAAAGGAAATCAGTGCGGGTAAAAAGAACTAGGCTGAGAGCCGGGGAAAAAAGCTCTCCCTCTCTCCACAGGACAGAAACAGCATGGGCAGCAGCATCACCAACCTCCCTGCCGTGATCCCTCTGCCATTTGGGCCTCATTCCTGACCAGAGGCCAAATCTGCATGTGGAAGGATCCATGCACCGTCCCCTTCCAGCTCCTGTGTAGGACTCCCCCTCACAGTCTGGGGTCTGTGCACTAAGAATCTGTGTTTGTACAGCACCTAACCCATGGATCCTGGTCCATGACTGGGGAGCACACAAAATATACAACAACAAGGGTACGTGTAGCTCACTCAAGGAACGCAACAGTGAAAGTAACCACCTGTTTTCCTGGGGGTCCTGGACGTCCTGCCGGCCCAGTGGATCCATTCCTGCCTCTCTTACCACGTTCCCCCTTCAAAACAGAAAAGCCGTTAAGAGGGAGACGGGCAGTAAATTGCCTAAATAGTAGAAGAAGCTTACAACAGTTGTAAGGCAACTGGGCAGGGGGTTGGGTTAAAAGAAGGGTGCAGCGAGGCGGTGTGGTTCCCCATCAGCCTTGAGAGGGACGAGCCTTTCTGGACCCCAAAGTGGGAGGAGCCAGAAAATCCTGTGCCCGCCTCCCAGAGGTCAAGGTGCAGGACAGGAAGTATAAAAACTCAAACCCAGAGCTCACTAGAACAGCCGCCAGAGAGGCCAAACGCCTGTGGCCTAGCTCCCAGTTGGGAGACCCCGGCAACTGGTGGTGGACCCGGTGACTGGCCTGACCTGCCGACGCCTGACGCTGACCAGAGCCCTGGGGAGCTGTCAAGCCTGCCCCTCACAAGTTACCCAGAGGAGCTGCCAAGCCTGCCCCTCACAAGTTACCCAGAGGAGCTGCCAAGCCTGCCCCTCACAAGTTACCCTGGGGAGCTGCCAAGCCTGCCCCTCACAAGTTACCCAGAGGAGCTGCCAAGCCTGCCCCTCGCCAGGTACCCTGGGGAGCTGCCAAGCCTGCCCCTCGCCAGGTACCCTGGGGAGCTGCCAAGCCTGCCCCTCACAAGTTACCCAGAGGAGCTGCCAAGCCTGCCCCTCGCCAGGTACCCTGGGGAGCTGCCAAGCCTGCCCCTCGCCAGGTACCCTGGGAAGGATGGTGCTGGACCCCCTGGAGGACACCGTCCAGACCCAGGTACCACACGAGGGGGAGTCAGGCTGTAGCCCAGAGGCAGCTGACCCTAGTCTGGCTGCAGCACTGCCAGATCCAATGTCCGTGTGTTGCAGCCAGGATCCCAACTGACACAGCAGCAGGTCTTCTGCTACTGCTAGGGCCCGGGCTGGGATGCAGGGGAGTGGGAGGGCCTGCGTCCTCCCTGCCACCCAACTTGCAAGTGGCTGTCTCCCCTTCTCCTAGGCCCTTTGAAGCCAAGAGTGTGGACTTGCTGTCTACCTGCCTTTGCTCAGCCCTGCCTGAGGGCCTGAGCCATTGACGCCCTGACCCAGGGCCAGGGCCTGCTCATTATATAACAGCTGCCCAGCTCCTGTCTGAAGACCTGAGCCCGTGACTCACTACTGCCCGCTGACCAGGCGTGAATAACTATTCATGTTTTGCCTCTACTGCTGCCGCGGCGAGGGACTCCCGTGGCCAGGGTAATTCCCCATCACAACTGAAAGGAAGTAGCAAGGTGGTGTGATTCCCTGCTGTCTGGAGAGGGAGGGGGTGGCTGAGGAACCGCCTCCACCTCCCCAGATCACTAAGCAACTCTGAGCTTTTCTAGTAATTAAAAAGAAGATCTCTTTGGGCCCAGAGGGTGGCTGGCTCTGCAGGCAGATCTGCAGATCCATCCCAGGGAGAAAGCTTGTTTGGACAATATCAGAGATCGGTTACTGAGCTAGATGGAGTGTGGGTCTGATGCAGTCTGACCATCCCTAGGTTTGACTGTTGAGTAGGTCATTTGAAATTCTCCAGCATACTACCATCCACACAAGCTGATAGACAAGATGCTCTAGCTCACAGACCAGGTCTGGGCTTGATGCTGGAATCTCTACGATGAGGTTCTCCAGCCTGTGTTATGCAGGAGGTCAGCTTAGATGGTACCCTGTGGCTTCACAGCCTCAGGGAGTTAATAAATGTGGGGAAGAGGGGGAAAGAGTGAACCAATGTTGGAGGGCAAGTGGGAACAGTGATTGGGCACCATGCAAGGGGAGCAGTGCTTGGGAGGAGGCTACTGTTTGTTTTTCCTGGGCTGGACTGGCCGATGTGGTCTAACATTAGATACAGCAGCTTCAAAGCACACCAGTGATTCAACACCTGGGACTGCTCTCAGTGTCGCGTGGAACAATTGAGCAAAGGAACATCTCAACCTCAGCAGCGCCTGGCAAGGATTAACTGTCCCCGTGCATCACGCAGTTCTTCGCTCCCAACACAAGAGCTTGCTCACCACGCTGGAACTGCTGTGCTTGTAGCACTGAGACTGATGAGCTTGGAATCCGGTCTGTGTCAGGGTGACACAGCCATTTCCCTGGGAGGAAGGTCTTTGTGCTCCTGCAGCAGTACATGTGCTGAGAACAGCTCTGCCTCCTGAGTCTCTCAGGCAAGATTTCAGCTGGGTGTTGGGGAACGGTAGTGGCCCTTGAGACTCGTTGTCCCATGTTGCGTGAGGTCCCTCCAACCACACGTCTTCTCACAGAGACTTAGCATCTGTTTGCACCCTTGTGCCTTGCGATTGTGAGTACAATGCAGTCCTCTCTCCCCACCCCCAGCACACTCACTCTTTAGTGCCCATGACATGTCACCTACCTTCTGCCCTGGCATGCCCGGTGGACCTGGGGGTCCCCTCTCTCCCAGTGATCCTGGAATGCCAGGGTTGCCACGAATACCCTGGATGCCTTGCACTCCCGGAGGTCCGGGGGCCCCGGGCTCCCCCTGTGGCAAAGGAATCGTGTGGATGTAGTCACAAAATGAGCCGTGGGCTCCCAGGTAACACAGGTCATTGTAGCCATGACCAGCAGGCTACTCGCAAGGGATTCTTTGCTCCCTTGTCATCTACGGCTCCTTCCAGATTTAACTGGTGAGTCCACCGACCGCCCATGCAATGACACTGGCCTGAGCCAGGCACAGGGTTGACAGGCACCTCTCTGCACACTGCTGCCCTTGTGAGACCTGTAACACCACCCACCGCCCCAGTCCTCAGCTCCCACGCAGCTCACACTCCCACCTCTGCCCTGCAGCAGCACCATCCCCCCCGCCTCGACAGCCATTGCAGCCCCGATGCCCCACACTGCTCTGCCAGAGCATCTTAACACTGACCTGCGAGCTCACTTCTATTATTCCAGCCAGAAATGATTCCACCAATGCCCCCCAATCCTGACATGCCTGCAATGTCCCATTTACTTCAGTCCTGGGATCTCAACAAGCGCAGCCAAGCTAATACACTTCGCCCTTGATTCTTCAGCTTCCCGCTCTGGCAATGGTAAAACGACCCTA
The DNA here is from genome assembly GCF_003597395.2 of Chelonoidis abingdonii. Lineage (NCBI taxonomy): Eukaryota > Metazoa > Chordata > Testudines > Testudinidae > Chelonoidis > Chelonoidis abingdonii. The sequence goes on from NC_133769.1 coordinate 2,955,384, forward strand.
CATCTGCCCACCCCAAAGGAAACGTCTGGTGTGAAACAGTGCCATGCAGGAGACAGTCCCCAGAGCTGTGTGTTTGGAACACATGGGTGGTCTCATCCTCCAGAGCCTCGACTGGCTTTGATAGCCCATCTCTGCAAGCCCCACTGAGCCCCATGGCCCCTTAGTGCCTGCCTGAATGGTGGTTGTGCGATCAACGAGGGGCACAAAGAGAGAGCATCTTGGATGATGTGCACACGAAGTGAGATCCTGTCCACTAACCTTATGCCCAGGGGGCCCAGCCTGACCAATGGGGCCTCTGAACCCAATTCCTGGTTCTCCCTGTAAAGAGAGACAAGGGGAGGAGATCAAGAACAATCAGAAACACACCACTTCCTCCATCATGGGCCTGTCAAAATCATACTGGACACATCCCTACGTGCTGCTCACTTCAGGCCCAATCCAACCCCCACTGAAGTTAATACTCCGGAGATGGGAGCTACAGAACCCACTCAAGATAGATGGATGTAAGGCTGCTGCATCCGCCATTGAGGGAGGAGAGTTATATGGCCCAATCCCAGAGGGAGAGAATTACAGAGAGAAACTAAACAGCTCGATGCTGGAAAAAACGGAAGAGACAGCGGTAGGCAGCAGCTGATTGTCTACAATGATTAGCTGTATATACACAGCATTACTGACCAAAGCCCTTTTGAGTACAGAGAAGAACCAGGAAGGGACAGCAAGACATGAATTCTAATGGTGTAAGAACAGCGGCCTAAGCAGGAGAGTCCTTGAGTATGGTACCAAAGTTGTCTCTTACCTTTTGACCATTTTCTCCTCTGTCTCCTTTAGTGCCCTAGGAATGAAGAGAACCTGTGATCATTGCTGGGGAAGAGGGCTGGCTGAAATATGCCCTGCATGGGACCAGGAACCGTGTCAGAGATTTCTGTGTAATCTGCAAGGGGCACAGCGAATCTCCGGCTGGTCATAACTGGGGGCTAGGAACTGCTGCTTCCACTCACCACGAGGGCACAGGAATCATGGTCGTGGAGCAAAAGAGATGGAGAGCACTAGCTGAATGATCCTAAGTGTATACAGATAAGTCGTAGATCCTTCCTGCAGTCTAACCCTTGGAATCACCAGCAGGTCCTAGGCAGCTATGAATGAGTGGGTTTTAGGGACAGAATTACTGCTTTGGGGGTTAAAATCCAGGAGCTTTTGTCTGTAGGAAGCAGCTTCAAAGGAGCTCTTAAGCACCAGGAACAAACAATCTTAGGCCAGCAGCCCACTTTTTCGAATTCACTGTGGATCTGGTCAGTACTAGAGCTAGGCGGGAACTAAAGAGAGTCTGAATGCCCCAAACACTGGGGGAATTTGGATCTGAGTCTTTGTCTTTCCTATGGGCAAAACTCACACGCTGGATCCCAACAGTAGGACCATAAGAAACTTCTGATCTGGATCCGGATCTAGACTTTACAGCTCAAGTTCTCTCCCAGCTCCCCCATCTCCCCTGGCAAGGAGAAGACATCACCTCTTCTAGATGCCCAGTTCTTCCTCATCTCCCTCACTACAGAGCATGCATGTTACAGACAGCTCTGCAGTGTGATCATTTAATGACACAATCCCACGAGCAAACCATTCTGATGCTTGCAGTTTCTTCCCTCCTCACTTCCAAGACACTTTTACAGTGACATGCCTTCGACATGCCTACGTAGAACAGGTGGCCCAGCCAGCTTTCCGATCATCGTTATCCCAAAGACACGCAGCCTCCTTGCGGATTGAACGCCAATCAGGTCGATCCCTAGTTAGGTCCTTAAGATGGTCTTGCTAGACGTTCAGTTGATGTCCATCACTGGCGAGCTTATTGTGCCAGCAAACTTTTAGCAACCGCATGATTGCTGGCCATGCAGTGGCATTCCCACCCAGACTGACCCATCCGCCCACTCTCTGGATACAAATGGCACGGCATAGACTCAGTGCAATCCACTTCAGTGGCCCTAGACGCTGGACACTGACACTTGGTGGGAACTGCTGTATGATCCAGGTACCTCCCGCTCGGTCACCCTGGGTTCACACCGACCCATCATCTCTCCTAGTCTGCAGCAATCCTTTGTCCTGCTTTCTTGCCCTCACTGAGAACCGCGTTCCCCTCTCCTTCACATTCTGGAACATTTGGATATTTCCACCTTGTTTATTTCACTAGAGCCATCTGTAAAATAAGAAAGGCCACACCCCCTAGGACAGCGCATTGCTACCAGCACCTGGATCAGCACAGCAAGAGTTTCAGGGGATCCTGCTTGAGCTCTGCTGCTGAGCCGGACAGACTGGGCCCACGTCCCACTGCCTTGCACCTTCCATCGTCCTTTCTACCAGTGCGAAGAGCCTGTGAGATGCTCCCCGTTCCGAGCTGGTAGCTCAAACAGAAGTCCCAAGGCAGTAGGGAACTCAGGTCTGCTGCAGAAAGGGGCAGACATATTCTTAGGCACTATCTATTGGCACGTGATCTTTAACTAATTACATATGTGCCAACACAGGTCACTCTCGTAGCAATCAGGGCCCCATTTAAATCTCCCGGGCTCCAGATCCATCTAGGACTTGAGTTAGTAGTTGGCTGGCAATAGATACCCAGGTCAGCCCCCTAGGGAGCCAGGGACTCGCTCCCCGTGTCAAAAATTGCTGCAACGCAAAAAACAATTGAAAGGTACCTTTTCACCTTTGTCTCCCCTGGCTCCAGGAGATCCCTTTTCTCCCTGCAAAGCAAAAAGCCGTTCCTTCACTCCTTTGTGCTAACCTTAGTGACTGACCAAAGCCCTTAATCTGTCCAGTCGATGCCTAGATACCACAGTGATGGGCACAATGGAAATACATAGAGTTAGAGTACAGACATGATGGAGGGGGCAGATGTAGGTTCGTTGTGATGTGGTTGGGAACAAGGGAGATTGGCTTTTATTCTAACACAGGGAGAGGGGCCTATAGGATAGAACTGGGTGAAATGTGATTCTCCTCGCAAAGAAAATTTCAACCAAAAAACCCTAAATCCCTTTTCATTGGAAATTTCCAAGGAAAATCGATTATTTGGTGGAAATTTGAGGCCAAAAAATTCTGGCTGAAAACTGGAAATATTTGGAAATACTGCCATAGTGCCTCATGGGAGTTGTAGTTTGGGGGCCTCTTCCATAGGCCAGGCTCCATCTTCTGAGGGGCAGTGGGAGAGCTCTGCCTGCTTCGTGAAGCAGCACTCATTGGCTGCTCTTCCCCAGATGGTGGGGAAGTGGGGGCGGCAGCCAATCAGAGGGAGTTTTCCCCAGGCAGGGCTGGAATTTGCATGAGTGCTGGTGGTCCTTGTGATGGCATCAGGAGTGCCGTCAGCTTTTTTGCCATCCTAGGTGGTGGAAGGTCCTGCCCCCGAAATGCCACCCCCAACAGAGGCGGTGGAAGGTCTGGCCACCGCAGTCACTGCTCCCCAAATGTTAGTGCCCTAGGCAACCGTCTAAGTCGCCTAATGGGTTGCCCTGGCCCTGGATGGCATCATCGTGACCCAAGCTCCAGCAATGCTTTTCACCTGCTGAGATCTGCCTTTGGGTTTCTCCTGCAAACATGGAGAGCAACACGAACAAATGACGCACCACTGCATCCCTCAACAGCCACAGTGACCCTGGGCCAGCCAAGGTTATGTCTACCCTACATTGTGAACCTGGGTCTGTGGGAGCTGAGTTTGTGCACTTGGTGTTTCCAAGCCTATGCTTGGGCATCCCCACAACTTTGTGGCTTACTATCGCTGGACCCAGATCTCACAGCCATGCTAACACATCCAGACCTCACTACACAGATCTTCTGATTCAGATCTGCAGCTTGAGCTGCGTCCACACTGCAAAACAACAGGGCTTGGAGCCAAGTCACAGAACTCAGGTCCTGAGTGCTGGCTGACCCAAGTCAGACTGATTTGTGTGTGGATGGAAGTGGGGCTTGGGCTCAAACCTGAGTCGGAGCCTGGGCATAGTGTGCAGTGTAGCCATACACTTTGAACTTCCTGCACCTCAGCTGCCCATCTGTAAAATGAGAATAATATGACCTCCTTTCTCCCACTTTTGTCTGTATCATGTATTGAGACTGGAAACTCTTCATATGCATGTACAGCACCTTGCACAAGAGATCCCTGATCTCAGCTGGGGCTTCTAAATAGTACCATAATACAAATAATAAATAGCAACAAGAACTGACACCCCATTTTGCTCCAGTGTAAATGACTTTACAGGACATTGGGCCGTGGGGAGTCAGGCCCAGTAGGCTGATGATTATTTGGGATCTTCAAGGATTTAATTTGTCTTTAAAGGCCTTTCAGCTCAGCTTTGTGACAGAGTTCCGATTCTGTGGGGTTTTTGTTTGTTTGTTTTGTTAAAACGTTAAAGAAAAATTCAGACCTTTTGACCTTGGAATGGCACCAGTTCTGGATCCACCATGTCTGACTCTTGCTTCTGCAAAAAGAAAATAGAGCCCCCGGCCCCTCCCCACAAACACAATTAAACAGGAGATTTTGGACAGAATGATGAAGAACCAGCTGCATCTAACACACATGGAGCTGTAGTAACAGCTCTATAAAATAAATGTATTACCTTGATCCTCCTTGCGCCTTGAGGTCCTGGATATGTCTTGAATTAAAAAAAAGAAGAGGAGGTTTTCAGAGGACAGCGTATGATTGCATGCTAATATTTCATATTTCAGAGATATTTCATCCACAAGACGTGGAAAAGAACTATTTGAACATAGAGGCACGTTATACCTCTCATGATCAATGCAACCATTCATTCTTACTGCATCCCGATGCCAACCATGGTGAATTGGATGCATTAGTGGATCGGTTATGTCTTAGCAGGAATCAGTAAACACTTATCAGGGGTCACTTAGCCACAGCCTTATCCAATTGAACATAGGGGCGAATGACACAAAAAGGATTTCATTGAAGCTGTTCCGAAATTAGGCTGCGGGAACTGAGAGCAGAATGTGCCTATTGTCTGTTTTTTCAGTGTGATCAAGTGCAATGAAAAGGAAAATAAGTGAAACTTTAGGATCAACTCACAACAAACTTAGTTATCTGGAGTTCAAGTGGCTTCTGCTTCTCATGCACTTGAGGAACAAAAGGTTTCAGAGCCCCAAACCCAATGGTTAGAAAGGCAGTAAATGCTCAGTTGAGGTCTCCACACCTCTCCCCAAAAAGAATGTTAGCGTTACAAGACAAAATCCCAACAAGGAACGTACATAACTCAGGAAATGCCCAGTTAAGATGCTCCTTCACACACAACACAACTATGTCGCCTTAACTCTGCCCTCATAGGGATGGCAATAGGTTCATCATAGTAACTTACTCCTCCCTAACAAAAATTTCCTTTGTGCCAGCCACAGCTCCCAATCAGGGCTCCTATTCATGCAGTCTGAGAGGACCCTCCACCAGCCGAGCTGCAGAATCAGGGCCATAGTACGGAAATGTTTTCTTGTTTAAAAGAACGAGTTTCCACTAAGATTTTTTTTTAAAGGGAAACATTTATATCAGTCTTAATTCTGTAAAAGTTTTTACCAAACCTACTTTTCAGACCAAATGTTTTAGCAAGCGGGCAGTTCAGAAATTGTCAGAGAGAAATTTTTCCGAGAGCGCAGGTTCCCTCTGACTGAGCTGCATGGTGCATCGTGAGTCACACGACTGAGGTCCATCATGAGAAATGTAGTTTGGCCAGGCAGCCCAGCCCATAAGGGGGAATAAGGGCATGTGGCATCCAAACTACAACTCCCATGAGGCACTGCAGCACCATAAGACGATGCAGTCTAACACTGAAGTGAACTATTTTGACATTTTCCAAATACATTTTCCGATTTTTTTTTCCACTACAAATTTGGATATTCTGACTCTTTTTCTCAGTCTAGGATGAAACCAAATGTAGAAATAGCGAGAGTTCCAGCCAGGGGCGCTGGAACAGGGGGACAGCGGGCCACGCCCCCCCCCCTTTTATCAGCTGTAAGGGAGTGATAGGGTACGGGGGTGGAGAGGAGCAAGTGTGGGCCAGGTCTTAGGGGGGAAGAGGTGGAGTGGGAGTGAGGCCTTGAAGGAAGGGGTGGTGCCAGGGCAGGGGCTTAGGGAAAAGGGGTGGGAGAGGCACAAGACCTTGGGGAAAGGAGTGGTGTGGGAGTGGGGCCTCAGAAGGAAGGGGCAGCGGGGGGGCATGGTTGGGGCACCGGTGGCCCCCCCACTTTTAAGGACCTTCTGCTACTCCTGATTTTTGCTCTGTTCTAATGCTGAAGAACTGTTTAGAGTGTTTCACATGTCCAATCTGACATATGTAACCACAATAAAACAGCTGTGTATATATATATCTTACAGGTATATTTGTTGCACACACAAAACTTCCCCAAAGCTGGCCATTGTGTTCCATCAGTGATTAATGCTGGCTTCTCTGTTCCTCTTATGTTCTTTAAGCATCATACACTTCCCTTCCCCATCTCTCTTGGGAGGAGCACTTAGCTGTACCAAGGGACACTGGCTTGGCTGCTGGTTAATTATTTACAGGGAGCGTTTCACTCTCACCCTAGGAGTATTGCTATTTCTAATGAGTGAGAAAGCAGCAAGAGCTGTTACCTCAGTGTCCATCTCATAAGCACTATCTCTGCAAACAGTCCAGATATTCGGCCATCGCTTACCACATATCCAGCCGGGGATTTCTGAACTCCAGCGGTGCCAGGTGAGTTAACCTGTATAGGGACAACAAGGAATTATTACTGCTTCCTTCCAAGTCGTGTTGATTGCTTTGTGCTCATGCATAACAGAGTGAAGTGGTTGAAACAGGAGCCTTTACCATGTGCCTCTGTCTCTCAGACGTTCTTCTGACTCTAACATGGCTCGTTAACTCAGGGCCATCAACTGGATCTGCGTTTTCCTGCTTGAAGGAAAACAGCATCCCTTAAAGCACTCAGATGCATAAGTCGGATTATTATTTAATTTTACATTGTGCCATAACTTTACTGCTACTTCAAAAAAGCCAACGCATTGCAATTGCTAGTGTTAATTGCAGGAGTGGCACTGAATTGTTCAGGTGTGTCCATGTAGAATTCACCTGTGGTGTTGCTGAAGATACTAGGTACATCCAGGAAGAATCCACCTACCTTTTGGGCTATTACACGTACCAACCACGTCTATGTAACATGCAACTGCAGTGGTGCTCGGTGCACTAGCTGAGTCTAGGTACAGCACACCTGCAGTGGTGCTCAGCGGACTTGGTATATTCCACTGGAATATTATTGGCCAAACGCCCCCCCACCACATGTGATGAAAGGCCACATGAGCAGAGCCAACAAGGGGGGGTGGTCCAAATTACCAGGGCCCAGCAATCCGGAAGGGGGCCAAGGGCCCAGTTTCATCAGCTCTGTTTAGCCGGTCCGCCCTTGCTGGGGGGCCCGAAAACATTTTTTCACCGGGGCCCAAACCCACTCTCGGCAGCCCTGCATATGGGAATGGCTTAATCTGCAACTCACAGATGTTTGTAATGTTTGTGTTTTGGGATGTTCTGGCACCATACATGTGAGATGTGTATGCTAGAAATAGTGCTAAGAGTCATCTCCCCTAGCAGTAAACACTCGATGCCTATAGGAGTTCCTACATATTAATCGCACGCAATTATCTGCTCCCGTATTTTGAAAGGGAGGAAATTAGAAGTTGCCAGACATTACTCTCCACACCATGAACCACCAGGACATGAAAACAAAGGAGCTGAGTGATTCATGCTGAAATAAACTCAACTATCCCAGTGGCTCGTAGGGCTTTGTCTGTGGAAGAGTTAGGAACAGAACCTCATTGTTTAAACTCCCACCCATATGTTTTAACCACAAGCTCATTCCTCCTTTCAGATGTAACTGCATGTTATGAAGCAAATAAGACTGGTTACTTTCACCTGAGATGCATGTACATCACCCGCTGACTTTAATGAGACTCTCCAGGCAATACAATGCTACTCAACATGAGGAAGGGAATCAGAATCTAACCCATCGTGACAGAAATATCAGGCCTCAGAGAAAAAGAACTGTAGCATCAAAATGTTGGTACCAAGCCCCATCATGGTTCCCATCTGCTATTTTCAACGTTCTGGAAGTGATTCTTTACAGGAAGTGTGGATGAAATTGACTCCATGCAGAGGGCCAAGGGGGCATCGCTTTGTTCCAGGCAAGCCCTCTTCACAAGAGGGGATTTTCCCCTGAATAAACTGTAAACCCTCTGGAGCAGGGACTCTCGTTTTGTTCTGTGTTTGCACAGCACCTAGCACAATGGGCCATGACTGGGCTCCTAAGCATTGCTGCAATATGCATAAATAAATAATAATCATTGAATAATTCACTGGGAACCAAACAGATCAAATCAATGCATTAGCTCATTGCGTCCCCCCAAAATAAAATGGAGTGAAGTAAAAAGCAAAATAACAGTATTTCTCCCAGCTCCCCCCTAGTTCTCGCTTTAATTTAATTCATTAACTGGTTTCTTTTGTACCTCTGGGTTTATTCCCAGTTCATGATCCTTGCACATCTGAGAAGGGAACAAAAAGGTAGAGTCACTTGGGGATGGACAGTGCAGAAAGCTGAAGCAGGGGAGTTGTTGGAAATGGGACAGAAGAGACTGGGGAACCGCTGGTGAATGGTAGAGATTATGGTCATGGGTCCTCGTGCATCTAACAACTGACCGACCAGCCTGATGGTGCAAGACAAACATGAATGTTGTCCATGTGAACAAGCACCAGGCCCAAAGGGATTTGGCGCTTCCTGTGTGGCTTGAGTTCAGCAGTGTTTTCTGGCCCCAGTCGTTCTGTCATAAGAGGGGTTTATTAAAGAAGAAGCTATGTGGTAAGAATATCACATGTCCATCTCCACCACTGGAGCCCAATTGTGGTAATTTCCCACATCAATGAGCCCCATTGGTCTTATCCATTCCTAGTCAGGCAACAGACACGCCATTGCCTGGACCCCAGGTAGGTCAGCAGCAGCAGTGATAGAACCTGCAACCCCTGGAGCCTAAACCATGAGCCTGTACTGCCAAAAGAGCCAGCTCTGTTAGCCAAAGCTGAAGCAGGCACTACATCTAGCTTCAGGCCAGACATCACTGGAGCACCACACTGAGCGGGGGCAGATTAGCATGCCATTTTATGATATCTACAAGAATGTTTTTAAAGTGGTGGTTTGGTTCCTTCCCCCACCTCGTCAAACTCCAGACAACCCAAAGGAATTTGCTGAAATGCTCTAGGGAAAAAAAAAACACTTTCCTACCTGGAAGATTTTACCAAGAGAGAAAAGTTTCAGCCCCAAAATGAAAGTTTTGGAAAGTTACAAGGATGTGAAAAGAGGGTGATAAATAGAAGCTATACAGTTTAACTACAGCGGATGCTACTTGTGCTTGCTATAATGACATAATTTAAAAGATAAGGGACTTGATAGATTAGGTTAGATTGTAAACTTTGGGTCAGGGACTGTCTATTTGTTAATATATTAATAATTATATATGAATACCCAGCTCTTATCTAGCCCTTCTCATCAGTAGATCTCAAAGCACTTTATAAAAGAGATATCTTTATCCCCATTTTACAGCTGGGAAAACTGAGGCCCATAGCAGTGATGTGACTTTCCCGTGTTTACAAAGCTAACATCGTGGGGTCCTGGTCTGTGACTGGGACTCCTACATGCTACAAATAAAGAAGCAGAATAATAGCTATGGGGACTATAGCAGGAACTTTTCATCTTGAGGGCTCCAGGCCTGCAAGCTGCTCCGTGCATCTTTGCCATTGCACCCATGTTGACTTCAGTGATCTGCGTGGAGCAATTTCCAGGAGCAAGGCCAGGCTCACGATGACCTGAAACATGTTACCTCCTGTGGAGCGGGGGATGTGGAAGGAGCTAAGCAAGGACAAGCAGATGCTGCCTGTTACCTTTATGTCTGAGAGGACTATATCAGCTGCTTCAGAAAAACCATTGTTGCCCATTGAATGATCAGGCTGCAAAAGAAAACAGCACAATTCAGGCTGGGAGCTTTCTTGGCATTGGCACGATAGGATTTTTTGCAGTGGCCAAGATGATTGGATGGGAGGTCTCAGGCAGTACTCTTACTGTTATTACTCAAATGGAGGAAAGTAACTTCTACTTTTCATCTAGAACAGCAGGTTTAAAACAAACAAAAGGAAGTATTTCTTCACACAACACATAGTCAACTTGTGGAACTCCTTGCCAGAGGATGTTGTGAAGGCCAAGACTAGAACAGGGTTAAAAAAAGAAATAGTTAAGTTCATGGAAGATAGGTCCATCAATGGCTGTTAGCTAGGATGGGAAAGGACGGTGTCCCTAGCCTCTGTTTGCCAGAAGCTGGGAATGGGCAACAGGGGATGGATCACTTAATCACCTGCTCTGGTCATTCCCTCTGGGGCACCTGGCATTGGCCATTGTCAGAAGACAGAATACTGGGCTAGATGGACCTTTGGTACAGCCGTTCTTATATATGACACAACTACTTGAGTTGGCTTTGCCTTTCTCTCCGACAAAGTTAATTTGATTCCACCTCCCACTTTTAGTAAACTCTTCTACCACCAAGAAATTGGACCTCTGGAGCCAACTGCTTGGGTTATTATCGACTCAACACCTGTCAAGGGCCCCATGAACCTTTTAATTGTTATGTTTCCTGATTAGAGCTTCTGCTAATGGGGACAACCACCGGCTATATTTATCTCAAGCTGTATTTCCCCCTCGTGGGTATGTAGTTATTTAACCAAAGACACCTGAGCCATGCTGCAAGTAAAGAGGAGAGGGAAGCTGATATCTTGCCACCGTTGCATACACAGAACCCGCAATGAAGTCAAGAGGAGTTTTACATCAAAATCAACAGCAGGAGACTGCTCTGAACTTAAGATTAGAATGGGCTTTGGCGTTTCGGAGGGTTTCGTTTGACTGTCAGAATGAAAGGGCCTGTTACAGACCTACTGAGAACTCCTGGGAAATGTTCCATCTGTAGAAAAAATATTGCCTCAATGGTGCAAGGGTCATTTGCATGAAATCAGTGTATTTTATATTTCAGAGATATTTTTGGCCTAGCTGTTTCTCTGCCTGCCCCCCCCCCACCCCCCAACATACACACACTGTTCCTCACCTGAAGGCAGAATTTTCTGGGTTTGGTCTCAGTGCGATGACTCTCAGGAGTGAGTGTGGGCAGGAATGGGCCCATAATATTGCCATAGGAACTAAACGTGACAGTACAACCCAGGGATCCTGACTTAATGTATAGGCTTTTCTACAGATTTGCAGAAGGCCAGAAGGGACGATTAGATCATCTCGTCTGGCCTCTGGCATAACATTTCCCTCAGCTGAGCCCAATAAACATAGGTGCCAACTTTCACGTGGTAAATAAGCATCCCGACTTTCACAATAAGCCAAAAATCAAGCTAATCCCCTTTGAAAACAAGCCAATCCTTAAGGACCCCAACACTCTGTGACTAGATCCCCCCTTCCCAGCATGCAGTCTGGGATTGTGATGGGCCTGCTGTGCGCCCCTGACTCTCTCCCTACTTGCCCCTGCTTGCCCCCCCTTACCCCTACTTGCCAGGAGCCAATTAAAAAAAAAAAAAAAGAAGCAACAAGTAACAAGCTACAAGCCAAAAACTAGCCAACAAGCGACTCACAAGCCAATTAAGCTAAAAACAAGCCCACATTCTGCATTTTTTCTGTACGTTTGGCATGTCTGCCAATAACCTGTGTTTGACTAACTCATATCTTGTGTTTGGCTGAAGCCCAGCGTCCAGAAGGGTGGTCAATCTTGAGCTGAAGACAACAAGAGATGACGAAAGGGTGGTCAATCTTGAGCTGAAGACAACAAGAGATGACGAATCCACCCAGTGCCCCCGCATGGAGCCCCATGGGTCTGCTGACATGAAACAACTTGCAGGACTGGAGTCTACATTTTCGGATGCAGCCATGGATTTGGGGAGCCCCAGTTTTGGGGTGCCAAACCTGAGACCCTTGGGGACTGATTTCTACCCAAAATGCCAATTGAAATCAATGGGAGCTGTGGGTGCCTAGCACCTCTGATAATCCTAGATGTCTTCAGTTGGACAACCTACCACTGAAGCACCCCAAAAGAGGGGCAACTTTTGAAAATGGAGGCTTCAGGGACTTGCCCAAGGTCACACAGAGACATCAGTAGCAGAGCACAGAATAGACCTAGATCATAGAATATTAGGGTTAGAAGGGACCTCAGGAGAGCATCTAGTCCAACCCCCTACTCAAAAGGGGACTAATCCCCAGATTTTTAAACCAGCTCCCTAAACAGACTCCTCAAGGATTGAGCTCACAACCCTGGGTTTAACAGGCCAATGCTCAAACCACTGAGCTACCCTTAGATCTACTGAACCCTACTGTAGCCCTTTAACCACAAGACTTTCCTCTCCAGGGAGCAGCACCAAGAAACTCCTAAAATAGGCTGGATCTCTGCCAGATTCGACTCTAGTGCTAACCCCTCCTAGAAATGTAGGAACATCTGGGTCACAGACTGTGCTCCTGAGCAACAAGAATTTTGTTTTCATTCAAATATCCCTTGGAGAAGGAAAATCAGGGAAGTGAAATAGAGGCAAATATGCCAGCAGGAGAGATCTTGAAATCTGCCAGTTCCCATAGTGTGCTTATTCGGAGAACTTGTTTCCAGAGCTATAATATGTAAGTTGCAGGCCTGTGTGTGTTGGGCGCCCTCTAGTGGTCCCAGAACACGAGCTCACAGTTATACTGATTTGCATCTGAATTCCTTCTGAAATCTCAGGCCAGAGCCAGGCATGATGCAGAAGATCATGGCCTGAAGACAGGGGAGTGGCAGCAGGTCTGGTCTAATCAGAGTTGGATTTTGTCCTGATGTGCATCATTGCAACGAACTACCGAGAACCCACTGCCTATTATTCCAGCAGAATTTGTAAGGATACAGCACTGGTTTTCAGCTCTGTTCAAAGGGCCTGGCCAGCGTATCTTCCAGTATTTTCTAAAATAATATTTTGCTCTGTAACAAACACCTGGATGCTTGAAAATGACAGTAGATTTCCTCACGGTGCCTCTCTTAGCCCCATCACTAGCCCACAGGGCCTCGGCCACTCTTGGATGCCGGGATGTTGGGCTAGATGGACCATTGGTTCTTATGTTCTATTACTGGAGAGCGGCTGAGCTGAGGGCACTGGTTTGTCAGTGTAGGGTCACTCGGGAGCACAAGACTGAACATGATGGTTTATTACTGTCAGGCACTGGGCTATGCTGCACACCAAAGTGGCCTGTTTCGGGCTCCTAGAAGGGGATGTAATTAGGCACGTGCAGAAGGGCAGAGAAATACAAAGGCATGAAATGCCAGCATAGAACGGGTGAAATCCTCAAATCTCCTGCTCCTACCCTGAAGTCCCTGCCCTAGGGCCCACACAACTGGACTCAGGTGGGACAAGGGAGACTCGCTGATTTGCAGACATGGCATAGAGTGTCAAACCCCTGCCTGTGCAGAGCCTTATTCTATTGGTTCCTTTCTCCTTCCTCTGCTCCCTAGTGCCTTTTCTTCAGGGGAGCCAGAAGCTCCCTGGACCCATTTCCTGGGAAGTGATATTCTGACTCTGGATGGACGCTGGCGGAGCATGGCAGAGAATGAAGGCAGCAAGTCAGAGGCAGCCTGGTCCAACCAACTGAAGCATGGACAATGTAGAGCTAGACCTCAGGAGTTCCCAAGCCAAGCTCTGATGGTCTAGATAATACTTAGTCCAGCCACAAGTGCAGGCGACTAGACTAGATGACCTCTTGAGGTCCCTTCCAGTCCTATGATTCTAGTCCAGTCCCCTGCACTGAGGCAGGACTAAGTATTATCTAGACCAATGGTTCTTAATCTGGGGTGCACGCACCCCCTGGGGTTGCAATATGCCAGTTTTTTTTAGAAAGTAAATCATCAAAAACACAAATTAAGCACAGGCACATAAGTACAACTACTTTGGTTCATCAAACCAATGTATTTATTAACATTATACGCATTTTAATGATTACTGTAATATACAAACAAAAATATATCAGGGGTGCGAGGACATATTTTTTAGGTTTAAGGGGTGTCAGAACATATTTTGAGAACCAAAGGGCTGCAGGCTGCAGTAAAGGTTAAGAACCACTGATCTAGACCATCCCTGACAGATGTTTGTCTTAAAACCTCCACTGATGGAGATTCCACAAACTCCCTAGATAATTTGTCCCAGTGCTTAACTGCCCTGACGGTTCACAAGCTTTCCTTAATGTCCAACCTAGGCGAAACTTTCTTGTAGATCCCCAACAATCAACACTAGCCCCTTAGCTGCAGCTTCCCTTAGTGTCAACTTTAAGGTCACGTGTGGGAAGAGATTAATTGAAAGTCAGTGAATGGACATTTTTATACATCTCCACGCAAAGCACTTACTCTGCTCACGTCTTTCTCTTTCCTCCTCTTCTTCAAGGGCTCTGGTGTGTCTGCAGAAATGTTTCCCAGTGCGGGAGGTTCCGACCCCAGAACAAGACTAGCTGGGCTCTGCTGAGCCTGAAGAAAGCAGGTTATTTCTCTTTAAGGAACCACGTCTCTCCCATGACACATACAGTCCATGAGGTAGAAGTCTTATTACTCCCTCTCACACACACCCCTTTTCCCTTTATCAGCTATTCAATAGCAATATGACGATCAATTAAACACTACACGTACAATGGTGCACAGCCAAGGTTACAGACTCCTGAGTGCTCCGTTGTAAATCAGGACACACTGCTGTCAACAAGAGTATTATTTAAAAGCAGAGCATGGGCAGTCTGAGTAGCTCACAAGGCTGGTTATGGATAAAGCTGGGTGGGAATTTTTTGAAGAAATGTTTTTTGGTCAGAAAACGCCGATTCATTGAAACTGAAACTTCAGGGAATGGTATCGTTTTTGACAAAAACATTACAGGGAAGGTTTTGTAGGTCCAGGATGGACTTTTTGGCCACAGAGACACATCAAAAGACCAGAACTGCCAACAGGTTAGGGCATTCAGGTGGGATGTGGGAGAGGTAGGAAGATCAGGGGCTTAAACTTGTGCTATCTACACTGCAGGTGAGGGCCTAGCCATCAGGGGCAGCTCCAGGCCCCAGCACGCCAAGTGCGTGCTTGGGGTGGCAAGCCGCGGGAGGCGCTGTGCCGGCGCCGCGAGGGTGGCAGGCAGGCTGCCTTTGGCGGCTTGCCTGCGGAGGGTCCGCTGGTCCCATGGCTTCAGAGGACCTCCTGCAGACGTGCTTGCGGAAGGTCTGCTGGTCCCGCGGCTTCGGAGGACCTCCCGCAGGCAAACCGCCAGAGGCAACCTGCCTGCCGTGGTCGGGGCGGCAAAATCCCTAGAGCCGCCCCTGCCAGCCACTATTCTATTGCAGGCAGAATGACCCAAAGCCTATCTCTAAAGTCATGTTAGAAAGGTATGCGACTGGTAAAAGGGGGCATTCCTGGTAGATAGGTTAGAACTTTGAAACGCAAACCTATATTGTTAGAAGTTAGAAGTGTCATCACTGGTTCTCCACTTGTAAGGTAACTCCCTTCTCTTCAAGTGCCAGTATATTTATGCCTGTATCTGTAATTTTCACTCCATGCATCCAAAGAAGTGGGTTTTTTACTCACAAAAGCTTATGCCCAAATAAATAGGTTCATCTTTAAGGTGCTAGCAGACTCCTCGTTGTTTTTGTGGATACAGACTAACAGGGCTACCCCTCTGATACTTAAAAAGCGACAGAGAGTCCTGTGGCACCTTATAGACTAACAGACGCATAAGCTCCTCTGATACTTGACACTAATTGTGTGTGTATCTTAGACGCTAGTCATGTAAACAGACAATTCCTGTCTGTCACTATAACTATTAATTCAGGGACCAAAAGGGAATATTAACATTTAGATGAATCTTGGGTGAAGTAATGTCATTGTCTATATGTCTCTTTGAAGTTTGTGATAGACTGCCTAATGGATAAATTGCCCTATGTTAATTTGTGTAACTAATGACTGGTGATGTTTAGAAAGCAGAAGGTTACATCAAAAGCCTATTGTTTACTCAGCACTGCACGGTCAAGAAGCTGTTTTATGCTGGCTTGGTAAATCTAAGTATCGGAATATCTACCAGCTTTGGGGTTTGTCTGCCCCATTCTTTGCAGTTCACCCTAACTGAGTAACCTTACCTGGCCCCCACTGGGACCCTGGTCACACAAGGCAAGCTCAATTCTCAACAAACAGATATCTGCACAGAACTGAATTTAAGCACAAAAGAACAAGAGATTTCTTGGGACCCTATGTAAGCTCAGCAGTTCACCATCCGATCTGCGGGGTCCATCAGCCAGGCAAGGTTTCTGTTCATCTCAAAAGCAGTCCTGTATCCACATGGCAGCTAGCACCCACTCTCAATGGAGGCCAAGAGAGGCACAGAGACTGAACTGCCCTCTCTGCACTACAGCACTTGGAGCCGATCCCTCTTGGCCAGGATTGGGACAGTATTTGAAGCAGGGCATGGTTGCTGGTGCTGAAAAGGAGAATGTCTGTGCCTTGGGCTGCACCTCACTGCAAATCTAATTTAATTTTAAAAATCCCAGCACAGCCCACGACCGGAATCTCTTTGTAGTGGTGGGTGACGGGTTTCCTGTAGTCTACACAGTCCTCCGTGGGTGCAATGGACTAAGTAGGCCCTTTGAGACTTCCAAGGGAGCACTCTTGGGCCAGCACTACATTGTCCCATGTTTGCCACTTAAAAATTCCTGGTAAGGGGGCACAGTTGCTGAGGGGGAGGAATTAACTGGGGAAGCAGTCTCAAGTTTATGACAAGGCTCATGCAGCTAATCCCAGCTTTCAGACCCAAGGCTGGAGTCTGAGGAGTAGGGTGGGCTGCAAGTCCCCTGGCAGAAAGAGAAAGGGAGTGGTCAGGGTCAGGGTCAGGGATACTAAAGATCCAAGACAGCAGGATGGCTGGGAAATGTAGTCTCTCTTGGCTGCCATGTTGTAGTCCTGGCTTGAGGCATGGCATTCTGGGAAATAAGGAAATTATATAAATGTCACTCTCTCCATACATGAGGCCTTTAGAAGGAAGCAGGCTGTGTGGCTGGTGTCTCCAGAAAGATATTGACAAGTCAGCCCATTTCCTTTGGTTGCTTGATCAAACTTTTTGCTTTATAATGGGGCTTTGAGGTGGGCACCTCAATGAGCATCAGAAGCAATATTCAGAGAGTCTGTGGGGACATTTTGGTCTCATTTGGGGTTAATGGGAAGATACCCTCAGGCAGGGAATGTCTCTGTTTATAAATTCCACAGAAGCACCTTTGTTGGATCTGACCAGGTGTGTGAGATGCTCAACAACAAACAGGTCTAGCTTGGGAATACAAACCAAATATAAGGGGATTTTAAATGTTACCTCTTCATTCTCCCTTATTACTGACCCATCCACCTCCTGGCACTCAGGAGAGGTATTTTCAGCAGGATGTTGTTGCCCTGCAGTGGGATCTTCTTGGCTAGTTTATAGCCAGGTTGCATTCAGACCTCTAGATCTGCCTTCCCGTTTCTCAGCCTCTAGCTGTCTCTGACATGAGTGCATCTGATTTACCATTATTTCCACCTCAGTGTAGTCACCAGGACCAATGGCTGTTGTACCATCGACCAAAGTTTTCTTCTGACCTGTTACAGCCTGACAAAACATTGAAAGGGGGCTGAAGAGACACAACGGAAAGAAATGTCTGTGTGTGACTAGAGGCTTCCTGCTAACCGGCATCTTCCAAAGAGCTGCTTTCACATGGGTCCACAGGCCTGGAACTAGGAGACCTGGATTCTATTCCCATCATAGGTCTGTTATGTCCTCTTTTGTGTGAGTCACTTCAGTTCCCTGAACTGACGTTTCCCCATTCAGCGAGATGGGGCTAACGCTACTCATCCACCTTTGCGAAGCGTTTGATTCTGTGCGCTACAGAAGTGCTAATAATCCCATGCTGTGATCACTTTAATGCTATCTAGCTCTGATACCAACGTGGTAGGTGATGATGGGCGATCACTCGTTACTGAGTATGATCATCTTCCATGGGAGTTATGGGTCCTCAGGAGGCTGATAAGACCAATTCTTGGACCACAAGTTCTATTGCAATGAGAGCAGATGTTTTCAGGCTCAGTAGGACCATGACTGGAAGTCAGTCTCTCCTTTCTCCTGCGCCTCTTGTCCTCTTCAACTTGTTGGCAAGCAAGTTCAAAATGCAGGGGATCATCACGTAGGACTTCACTCCATTTTAAGCGATCCTGGGCAAGTGTCTCCAGGAAATACTGTGTATCTGGGTACTTCACAATCTTTCATGCATTTATCTTACCCCTGCAGTGCTGGAAAATGCTATTAGCTCCGATTTACAGACGAGGAACTGAAACAAAGGGAGGCTAACGGCCAGATTTTTAAACATATTTAGATGTTGCTTTGCCCAACATTGCAATGCCTAACTACTTAGAAGCCTAAGTCCTACTGACTTTCAATGAGATTTAGGTTTCTAAATCAGTTAGGCAGTGAGTGCAGCAATGCCTAAATACCTTTAAAAAAATCTGTTCCAAAGTGACTTGGCAAAGGCCATACCAGAAGTCTGTAGCAGAGCAGGAACTGAACTCGAGACTCCAGCTAGCACCATAACCAATGGACCACCCTTCTGCCAGTGATTTTATTAAACAACCAACAACAAATGACGATAAAGCCACTGGTATCTGGGTTTCAAATAGCAGCACAGTTAGAAGCATCACTTCCTGCCACTGAGCTGCTCAGGGAGGGTCGTACACAGATAGCAAGTTGCCACTGATCTTTCATCCAGAGAAAATTAGAAAAGCCCCACAATGGATTCAGGTGTAATGCTGCACCCCAAAATGCTTTATGGGAACATGCTTATGAATGTATATATGATATAAATGGGATATGCTTTATGCCAGTGGTCCCCAACCTTTTTTGTCTGGCAGGTGCCAGACGAAGGACTGTGGCGGCGGACGAGCATCCATCGAAATGCCGCTGAAATTCGGCGGCATTTCTGCGGTGATGCCTCTGTATGACGCCGCTTGTCAGCAGCAAGCGGCATCATACAGAGGCGTCGCCGCCGAAATGCCGCTGAATTTCAGCGGCATTTTGGTAGATGCTCGTCTGCTGGACAGTACACAGGCGCATTTCGCCCACGGGCACCGCGTTGGGGACCCCTGCTTTATGCTATATATGCCATGTAACATATCTATGTAAAGGTTATGATCTACTGAATATACTCATCTTATTTGTATGCATGTGTCGTATTCAAAGTTATGAATCTTGGCTGTACACTTGTTTGATTTTAAATAGCCTTAGTAAGGCATTTGGTCAGCTTCTTTAGAAAGGAATTTGCAAGTTAAGTGCCCAATCAAGAAACACTTAACGGACAATGGCTCTTGGAAGGCTCCAATCCACACAAGAAGTCTACTTGAGGACGTTCAAGGTAGCATGTGAACCATGACTGCTACCTGTAAGTTCTGAGTCATGCATCGATATGTGAGTTGCCCATGTGACTCCAAAACTCCATCTTGTAGCTGGGATTCTACACGGGGGGAGGGTCTCCACCCACAAGGAAAGTCTATTTAAGCCCTGGGAGATCCCTCCATTTTGCCTTCAGCTGGCTCAAGAGTAGCCTCTCCACCCAAGGATACCTGAAGAAACTGGATCAGGGGTGGCTCCAGCACCAGCACCACCAAGCGCGTGCTTGAGGCAGCAAGCCACTGGGGGCGCTTTGCCGGACACCGCAAGGCGCAGGCAGGCTGCTTCGCGGCATGCCTGCGGAGGGTCCGCTGGCCCCACAGCTTCAGTGGACCTCCCACAGGCAAGCTGCTGAAGGCAGCCTGCCTGCCGTGCTTGGGGCGGCAAAATGCCCAGAGCCGCCCCTGACAGGAATAAAGGAGAGTAACTACAGGGGTGTGAGTGATTGCTGAACCCAGACTAGAAGGAGACTAGTCTGTAAAAGGAAGCTTACTGGAACACCTCTGAGGGTGAGGTTTTATCTGTATTTAGTTTTCTTACTTTATTTAGGCATAGGCTTGTCTGTTTTATTTTATTTTGCTTGGTAATTCACTTTGTTCTGTCTGTTACTACTTGGAACCACTTAAATCCTACTTTCTGTATTTAATAAAATCACTTGTTACTTATTATTTAACCCAGAATATGTATTAATACCTGGGGGAAGGTGGGGCAAACAGCTGTGCATATCTCTCTATCAGTGTTATAGAGGGCAAACAATTTATGAGTTTACCCCGTATAAGCTTTATACAGGGTAAAAGAGATTTATTTGAGGTTTGAACCCCATTGGGAGCTGGGCATCTGAGTGTTAAAGACAGGAACACTTCTTAAGCTGCTTGCAGTTTGTAGGACGTGATTCAGACCGGGGTCTGGGTTTGTGGCTGGCAAGCATGTCTGACACAACCAGACAGGGCTCTGGAGTCCCGAGCTGGCAGGGAAAGCAGGGGCAAAAGTAGTCTTGACACATCAGTTGGCAGCCCCAGGGGGTTTCTGTGATCCAACCCGTCACATCAGGAAATGGCAACACCAAAGGGTGAAATGTACCAGTGTTCTCTGCATTCAGCCAAACTCTGCTTCCAGTGAAGTCAAGTAGATCTGTACCATTGACTTCAGAGGGAAAAAAGTTAGGCCACCACTGGGCTTTATTTTCAAAAATGGAGAAACAGATGCTAACTGTTGACTTTATCTTTGGAAGGTGTTCAGATTATCATGGGTGATGGGCACTGTGCAAGAATATGAATGTAGCCTAGAGAAGACAGCTAGTAACGGCTAAGTAACCCAGGAGCTACTCATTAACCCGAAATGCAAAGAATGAATCTTACTAAACCACCTCAACTTATTGTTACCTTAGTAGGTTGTCCTACAGCTGCTGGAACTGTAAGCTGATGCCTGACATCAATACTCAGGTCTTCTTCAGTGACTTCTATACTGGTAAGAGGGTCGCTAGAAAAATCATACTTCAATGAAGCCTGTAAATCCCAAGAAAAGTGGTTAGACGCAGTTGAGTGATCTTAGCATGGACTCCCAGATGAGACCATGAGCCTTTCCAGGTAGATTTAATTGAGTTCCGTGATACCAGCTCTTTGAAGGTCTTGCAGACGAAGTCTGTCCACTCTCTGTGGTGAGCACCTGCTACTCTTGAGGATAGTAGAAATTAGCTCCAGCATCACTGGCTAAATTTTCCCCTCTTACCATAGCTGGGCGCCAGCTGATTGCTAATCTCTCTCCCCAGAGGTGGCTGCATGTCACTGGGGCCGAATGGATGCAGTAGGGATGGGGCTACCAGGTCACAAAGGGTACGTCTACACAGTCTGCAGCAGCAAGCCCCAGAGCCCAGATCTACAGACCAGAGGTGGCTCTAGACATTTCGCAGCCCCAAGCACGGCGGCATGCCATGGGGGGCGCTCGGCCGGTCGCTGGTCCCGCGGCTTCGGTGGAGCCGCGGGACCAGCGGAACCTTTGCAGGCATGCCGCCAAAGGCGGCCTGCCTGCTGCCCTCCCAGCGACCGGCAGAGCGCCCCCTGCAGCATGCCACCCCAAGTACGTGCTTGGCATGCTGGGGCCTGGAGCCGCCCCTGCTACAGACTCAGGCTCCAGAACTAAAAACAGCAGTGTAGATGTTGGAGCTCCAGCTCTGAAGCCCCTCCCCCTCCCTAGGCTTCAGAGGCCAAGGTCCAGCCCAAGGCTGAATACCTACACAGCTGTTCTTAGTGCTGGTAAGTGTGAGCTGGAGTCTGCAGACCGGGGCTCTGAGTCCTGCTGCCGCATGCTGTGTAGACAAAACCAAAGTCTGCACAACAATTGCAAACACCCCTGGGGTTTTTCACATCCAGGCTTTGCATTTGCTTGACAAGAGAAGGGCCATCTGGACCTGGGTTCAGATTTCAAACACCCCATGTTTCCGGGATGTTTGGCTCTGATGATTTGCTTCCCAGCCATTTGCAGTAGATAGCTGCCCAAAGCACTCTGGGATTTTTTAAGGTGAAAAGCCCCGTGAGTAGGTTAAAATGTTGTTGTTCCTTTGGCCCAAGCAATCAGCCAATATTCAGGGCCTTGCTGGTTGTTTCTGTTAGGGGCAGAAATTGATTATGCGAGCCAGATATATTCTTTGGAGTGATCCTGTTTATTTATAAAGAATGTAGAGAAAGTCTGGTTTCCCTGAAAACAGTGAAACAAACAACAGCGGGCAGTTTCCTTGCTCATAGTTTCCAATTCTGCCTTTCCAGCCAGTCCTGTGCCCCTAGGATCTCTGTCTCTGGTCCCTGTGAGGGCTGTGTCCATGACAGCTTCTCTCATTTTCTGCTGGCTTTCTACTTTTAACCTACACAAACAGCTTGCCATGCAATCCTCTAGTCCCTGGATTTACAACCACTCCCAGGGAACCCTCTCAGCCCACATGGTTTAGCCCTGCTCAGGTTTTGCCATGTGACTGATTGCCTTGGGCAATATCTTCTATTGTCTCCAATTATCTCATTCCATAAAGTGGCTTACTTGCTCCTTTCATTTAGCCTGAAGGGTGGTTAACTCACCTGTAAGCTTTAACAAGATCAAAGACCCACTTGATGGCAGCCATTAACACGTTCCAACATAATATGATGGCATAACAGTATTAGCTACTACAAATCACCATAATCTGCATGACAATAAACTGTCCTCCTGCAGCTCCCAGCTACCATTGCTACCAGCAGCCCCACTCTTCCTTGCAATGATAACATGGCACGGGAGGGGAAGGGAAAGAAAATCTTGATATTGAAACCACAGGACTTGGCATCAATGAGAACAGGCTCTATTCCTGGCTCTGTCAATGACTTTCTCTGGAGCCCTGAACAAGCCATTTCTCGGTGCCTCCATTTCCCCCGTGCTCTCCCCCACCGATGCCGCGGAAGTTCAGGAGGATGAATACTCACAGCATAGTCTGTAGCTTGCATAGATCCCTCTTTTTTCTTGGGGGGCTTGCCTTTCCCGGAGCTGGCTCGCCGCTGGATCAGCGCTTCAAGCCCATCCCTCAGGAGAAGATCGGTCAGTTCCTTCAGCAGCGCGAGCTGCAACAGCACATCAACAATCAATGATCAAACAATGACCACCTCTCTCCGTGTCCCCCACTGCTCCCCAAGGTAACTGAGAAAGGCAGAACCCCCACAATGTGAGAGTAGGATACACATGCACTCAGGGGTATTGTCTGGCATGTGGACAGACAGATGCCTGCAGATCTCCAGAAAGTGCCAGTACCCTGTGGAACTGCCTTCTGGTGAAAGGTCCCAGAATTACCAGCATCAGAGACTTTCACCACAAGTGTGTGTGTGTACCACTTCTATGCTCTCCAATCTCTCCTGAGGTCATTCTGGACACTGATTAGTTGCGCTCTACCTCTGCTGTGGAGGGAGGCGAGACCAATGGTTGGGACTTGGAAAAGCCAAGATTAATTGCCTTCTGTGCTACAAACCCTAGGGGTTAGCTGTGCAAGGCTGGTGGCAGGGTGAGATGCAGCACACGGGGCTGGCCGCTCCTCCTGCTGCTCCGTCAGCACAGCCCCCCGTTGCATACCAGCTCTCGTCCAGCAGGGCCCTACCCCCTGTCCTATTTCCGGCTGGCACTGTCTGCAAGTTGCAGTGGCTGGTGAGTGCAGGCAGGCGCCAGGTAGAGTCCAGTTACATGTTACCTCCGCTGCCCACCCATCAATCCTTTACGTGCGTGCTTCCTCTCTCACTGCTTTGCCACTTTGTGCCTCCCCCCAGCTCCGCTGCTCCTCCAGAACCCACCCCTAGAGCGATGCGTCCCATTCCCAGCACTGTGCGGAGAACAGCCACATGGGAGCAGTGTGGTGGCGGGAGAGAGGAGCTCTGCACAGACACAGACCAGGTCATCCCTTCCCCGCCCTCCTCCCCTGCAGCTGGAAGCAGCTCCCGTCCCTTCCTGGCCACACAGCGCTGACAGGCTGCTGCTGGCCACATTCTGGTGCGAACCCCGGCAGAAATCTGGGGAGGGGAGGCATGTGAGCCTGCATGCCCCCCTACATGCTGCCTCAGAAAGATGCGGTGCCAGGTACCAGGAGAGGTGGGTCCATCCTGGGGGCCCAGCCAGACACGGAGGGCAGATTTCACTGGGCAGGGAGGGCCGGGTCAGTCAGCCACCTCCCCCGCCCCATGTGAGAGAGGTGTACAGGCATAGGTGCCGACTACATGGGTGCTCAGGGGCTGGAGCATCCACAGGGAAAGATTAGTGGGTGCTCTGCACCCACCGGCAGCCAAGCTCTCCTCCCCACCCCCCATCCCACTTCATCTCTGCCTCCGTCTCCTCCCCTGGAGCGCACAGTGTCCTCACTTCTCCGCCTACCTCCCAGCGCTTGCCGCCACAAAACAGCTGTTTTGTGGTGTAACAACCTCCGGGAGCGAAGGGGGAAGACCGGGAACATGGCACGCTCTGGGGAAGAGGCAGAGCCATGGCTGGGATTTGGGGGAGGAGGTGGAGTTGGGGCAGGAACTTTGGGTAAGGGGTTGGAATGGTGGCAGGTGTGGGTCAAGCACCCACTGGCACCAGCAAAAGTCTGTGTCTATGTGTACAGGAGTGTGTGTGTGCGTGTGTGTGTGTGTGTGTGAGAGAGAGAGAGAGAGAGAGAGAGAGAGACACCCCTCCCCGTGTGAACCCTAAAGCCTTAAAGATAAGGTAAATAAAAGGAATCCAACAACACAGTATTTCTTTTTAACAGGGGCTCAGCCAACTTAATGTTAATTTGAACATCTGTACAATCGATTGCCATTGAACTTGCCTGAATATGAGTAAATTTACCAGGTGTCCCTGTCATATAGCATAAGTCCCAATTCTGAACCTTAGCGTCCAAAATGTGGGTGCCTGCATGAAACCTCCAAGCTTAATTACCAGCTTAGATCTGATAGCGCTGCCACCAGCCAGAAATTCCAGTATCTGACTCACTCTGGTCTCCCCAAAACCTTCCCTGGGGGACCCCAAGACTCAGATGCCCTGAGTTTCACAACAAAGGGAAATAACCCACTTCCCTTCCCCCTCATTACCTCCTCCCAGATCTTCCCGCCCTGGGTGCTCTAGGAGATTACCCTGCTTCAATTCCTTGAAACACAAACACAGAGAGATCAGGTTTCTCTCACCCTCCCTCAGAGTCNAAATGTGAAGTATTGAATGAAGCTTTCATTTTAACAATCTCCCTGTTCCCGTTGCCTTTAGGAAGAGTGAGATTTTAGAAGGAAAAACCCCTTTTCCGACAGTCTCTTAGGTGGAATCAGAGCTGGTGATAACTGTCCTTTTGGGAAAAAGAGAGGAAGTCAGTTGAGATAGGCTGGAGCTGCTGCTGCTATTAAAGTCCGATCCTGTTTCATCTCGGGTGGCGGTTGGGATTCATCTGTAGCTAGCAAAGGTGGCAATGTCATCTGGCTTCCTCTCTTTTTCCCAAAAGGACAGTTATCACCAGCTCTGATTCATCACTCTCAGAGCCGAGAGAGCAACAGAGACGAGACAAAAGACACACACCTAAAAATTCCCTCCCTGAGCTTTGAAAAATCTGGTTTCCTGATTGGTCCTCTGGTCAGGTGTTTGGTTCCCTTTTTTAACCCTTTACAGGTAAAAGAAACCTTAACCCTTAACTATCTGTTTATGACAGTCTCGTATTCACCATAGGGAAATATGGCTGCCCTAGGGACAGCAACCATGGGATGGTCTCTGGTGATAGGGAGACAGACCAGAAGCAGGAAGAGCCCCTGGGAAAGGAGGCAGAAGGACTTGCTGTGAGCGACGTCTTGAGGTAGAGTTGCCACAGGCAGGCGACTGGAGGCATAGGTGCCAACTCCGTGGGTGCTCCGGAGCTGGAGCACCCATAGGGAAGAATTAGTGGGTGCTCTGCACCCACAGGCAACCAAGCTCACCCCCCCCCCGAGTGCACCGCATCCCCGCTCCTCTGCCTACCACCCAGCATTTCCCACCTGGATGCCGCCAAACAGCTGTTTGGCGGCATTAACAAGCTCTGGGAAAGGTTGGGGAGGAGTGGGAACGTGGCATGCTTGGGGGAGAAGGTGGGACCGGGCGGGGATTTGGGGAAAGAGTTGGTATATTGGCAGGGAGAGGGCAGAGTTGGGGTGGGGACTTTGGGGAAGGAGTTAGAATGGGGGTGGGGTGGGGTGGGAAGAGGTGGGGCAGGGGCGGGGCATCATGGAAGGGATGGAGTGGGGCAGGGCCGGGGGCAAAGGGGGGTAGAGGACCTAAGGGAAAGAGGGGAAGTCGACGCCTATGACTGGAGGAGAAACAGGTCTCTGGGAAAGCTGCCAAGCTGGCTTGCTGACCTTCCTGAGCCAGACAGCCAAGGCTGGAGGGGGCTGGAGGCACAGAGCAAAGGGAGATGTCTGCTGGCTCTCAGAGCTGGAGATCTGGACATGCGGTCCAGACTGTGTCCTATCCCAGGTTATACATAGCACCCCGTGTGGACCACCCAGAGTCTGTTAGCCTGCTCTGTAGGCTATAGTTGGATTCGCTGGACCAGTGACACTACATCACTCAATGTATTACAAGCGGGGGACCAATTAAGACTGGACTCCCCCGGTGCTAGGCACTACACGTACACACAGGGAGAGACAGACTCTGTCCTGAAGAGCAAACACTCGAAACAGACAAAAGATGAATTATCCCCAGTTTGCAGATGGGAAACTGAGACCCAGGGAGATGAAATCACTCACCCAAGGAATCTCTTAGCAGAGTCAGCAATTGAACCTAAATCTTCTGAGTTGCAGGCCTGTACCTTAACTACAAAACTCTCCTTCCCCAGTAATATTTGCTGTAAAGCTGCCATAGATGAATCTGAATATTAGTGATAACTAGCCCCAGGACCTGAAATAACCTACACATTAACCTCGGTGTTGGAAACAGAAAAGCCAACCCTCTCTCCAGAACACCATAGAAGCCAGAGGGATGAGATGAAGGCTTGTTATGGCTTGTCTAAGTTTAATGGTAACAATCTCATCTCAGGAAGCAATTACATCTAATAGCAGTGGGCCAAACATTCAGAAGGAAAGTAAAATATTCACATACCTTGATCCCATAGGCTTCAAAAAGTCTCTCCAGATCCTGAATTAGGAATGAAGGTGTTAGCCAATGAACATATGTTGGGCGTAGCATACACCACATTAATAGATATTATGTGCATGGAAAAGAATGAAAGGAAGGAAGGAAGGAAGGAGTTGGGAAGTTATGTTAACTGAATTCCGTTTACCCCTGTCAATTATCCCTCAACACTTTGCAAAGCTGAAGTCAGCATTGGCATTAGAATATAGAAAGCTTGCCAATGGCAAACCACGTTAATGTTCTGCCCTGGTACATGCTGTCCTGGACCAGTACCTGGAAAGCTAGTCTCCAAGATAAGGAAGGTACAGAACAACAAGTTAAGAAACTGCTATGAACTGGTGGGTAGAATTCTAGTGATGTGCAAAGAGGTTTGTAACTTGTGAAATCATCCAATAAATGCTCCTAGCTGAAATGTGTCCCTCTGGAAGCAAGCCTTCTGTGTAAGGTGAATTCAACCACGCTGCACGAGACGGCTTCCTGGAAGCTAGTATCATGTTGAACCTTTTTTCCTGTACTACATGATCAGTGTCTTTTAGCAATAAACTGGATTGATATTGGTTATTTAGTCTCTTGAGTATATTTCATAACAAACCAAAGTGCATTCAAGCAATTGACTATACAATTTACCACCAAGGGAAATAACATTAACTCAAGTATAACCTCCATAGATGAGCAGTGACAAGCCCCTAGATACTGATGGCTGGATTCTGCTCTCACTGAAGTCAATGGAAGCTTTGCCATTGGCTTGGACAGGCATAACATCGGACCTTGCATCATGGGAACAGGGTAGGTGTCGATTGGCTCTTTCAGCAGCGAATGTCCCATTGTGTTCTCATTAACAGGCCACAATGATTAGCTACATAACGTGGTTAGCAGGAAACAACACTTCCCAAAGTAGGGAACCATACACTCCTCCTCCCTGTCACCCACGTGAAAATGCTGTGAGAAAGGAGCTCGTGTCCGTGGGGCAGCTGGTCCAGGAGACCGCTCTTAGATACTATGATAAATAGGCAGCACTGGAAAGAAACCTGACTGGTAGAGACAATCTGGTACTCAGCGTTAGGTGAAAACCTCAGTGGAGATTAATGATAATTAATCATGTTTATTATGATGGTGCCTAAAGGCGAGCCATGAATGGGGCCCCATTGTGCTAGGTGCTGTACAAACATGTGCCTTGCATTGTGCCCTGATGGATCCCTGTTGGGAGCAAATGCCAGAGCCCCACTGGGAACGCCCTACACCAGACCCAGGGCTGTAATCCTGGGAGGCTGAAAACCTAACCATCCCATTGTTTGCAACTTCCACAGTGGCACCAATGGGTGGAAGGTGGTCTCTGAGATACAGCAACCAGGTACTTTCAGAGTATTTAGGGTTTCACAGACCATGGCCAAGCCTTCAATTTGAACCTCGATGTCTACTGGTTCAGAACTGAGACAGAAGCACAGGTCTGATGTGCTCTTGTCTGTCTACCCTAGCTAGAAGGTAGATGTTCTGCACAAATGTAAGCTTCCAGCTGACTCTCCAGGGTAGCCCCAATTGCTTAGCTGAGAGTTGACCAACGCACACCCGCTGAGGGTGAGATCAGCACCCCAGAGCAGAGGTTGGAATCTGATGGCCATAGAGGCAATAAAGCATTTCTAGCCTTTGCTATACCTGAGAATCCAACAGATCCTACCCAGTGACCCCCATTCTGTGTTCCAGACTGCTCAGTGGAGCTGTAGGGCAGGGATCCACATTCATAGCTGCCCATTAGTTCATACTACATTTCACAAGGGATCTCTCTACAGAGCTGCAGCAGTGACCAACACAGCACCCATCCTGGTTAAAGTCACTAACCTGGATCCTACTGGAAGGCCAAATGACTTGATCTTACTGCAGCAATGGGGTAAGATTTATGACTAGCTCCTCAGCGGCTTGTTCTACACTGGCTTTCTTAGGATTTTGTCTCTGAATCCTAGCACCTGGGGGTGGGGCTCAGAGACCCAGGCACAGAGAAACACAGTGAGAGAAACAGGGATGGAGAGACAGCGTATCAATATTATAATTTTCCATATGTTTTTATTTACCTTGATCTCCACTCCTTTGCCAGGTGGACCTGGATCTCCCTTTAAGAAAACAAACAAACAAACAAACAAACAATAGCTGGTTAACAAAAGCATTAGCCCAAAGAAATGCAGTGACAGGTGTCTAGAGTGTCTGGAGCTGAGGTTTGGTAGTCAGGTTTCCTGGGTTCTAGTCCTGACTCTGCTAGAGAATTGTTGTCTGAGCATGGGCAAGTTACTTAAAATATGCCTACGCTTCAAGCTGGTAATGCGATTCCTAGCTCAGAGAGCCACACTGCTGCCACAGCTACATTCTATTTTTAGCATGGTAGCTCAGTCAGAGCTGACACAGGTATGTCTTCTTGAGATGGAAATCACACCCCCAGCTTGAAGTGTCGACATGCCCAAGTGGGGCAATGACTTAACTACCTCGCAGTGAGGATGAGAGCCTCCAATTAATGCTCGTAAAAGTCTTTGAAATCCTCCAATGAACTTGGCAGCTAGTCCCCTTTCACTAGGCCCCACCTGAACCACAGCCTCAGACACAAATACCCTTCAGCTTGACGGAAGCTTGGATTTGTGTCAGAACTTTGGGCCTATCTGCAGGTGCTGGGTTCACTAGAGCATACACCTCAGACAGCGAAACCTTTGGATAAGCAGCCAGTTCCACACTGCGCTTTGCCTAATTCAATCTGTGATATGGTATGTGAGCGATGTTGGGATAACTGGGCCTACAAA
Source organism: Chelonoidis abingdonii (assembly GCF_003597395.2). Lineage (NCBI taxonomy): Eukaryota > Metazoa > Chordata > Testudines > Testudinidae > Chelonoidis > Chelonoidis abingdonii. The sequence continues at coordinate 2,985,292 of NC_133769.1, forward strand.
ACTACCCGAACGGTGAGCTCCACAGTAAGTAGGTCCATCAGCTGTCACAATAATGTATAACTACAAATATTGATTGAAAAAGAGATGAAAGGGGGACAGAATGAATTCGTCCAAACAAAAAGTCCTGATATAACTCAAAGGCTGTGGTAAGAGCATGCCTGGTACACTTGTAAAAGTGGGACCAGAAATTAATGAACCAGTAAAGAGGAGGTGGGCTATTCCACCCATCACTCCCTTTTGGGGTCCTTAAAAGAAGAGACTTAGGGAGGGAAATTGGCCATTGGACCAAGCTTCATCATCATGGCTGCCACCCCCACCACCTTCTAGGACCCTGGAACCTCTTCATCCTAATCCTGAGAGATGTCCTGACCAGACCAGGCCAGGGAGAGGGACCCAGATGACATTGCCACCTTTGCTAGCTACAGATGAATCCCAACCGCCACCCGAGATGAAACAGGATCGGACTTTAATAGCAGCAGCAGCTCCAGCCTATCTCAACTGACTTCCTCTCTTTTTCCCAAAAGGACAGTTATCACCAGCTCTGATTCCACCTAAGAGACTGTCGGAAAAGGGGTTTTTCCTTCTAAAATCTCACTCTTCCTAAAGGCAACGGGAACAGGGAGATTGTTAAAATGAAAGCTTCATTCAATACTTCACATTTCAAATGTTTTAACTGTTTTTTCTTCTTTTCTTAATCTTTCATAAAGGTGAAAAGGATTGTTAATGGCGTGTTTGCCATCATCCTAAGCAGGCTGAGGTCTCTGTACACCAAATGCCGAACCTTAGTGCTGTTTAATGTTGGACAGCGACTGGGCTATATAAAATAATTTTAGGTCCATTTATTCCATCTAAATTAATACAACAGCACAAGAAATTTTTCCTGGTACCTGAGCAAGTCAAACAATCATTATTTGCCCAGTTTTATTAGCATGAGCACTATTACCGTGATATAAAACAAAAGGCTGATACCTGCTGTATTGCTGCTCTGCAGACCATCCTTGCTGTTGTGTATAAATCTAGAACACCTGAGTGATTCACTGTAGCTAGGGGCTTAGAAAGGCACTTGGAGACAGGACACCTCAGTTCTCTTTTTAACTCCACCACTGATTCATTGTTTGACCACACCCAGGTCATTTAGACCAACATTTTCAAACCTGGCCACATTTTCCCCAAGAGCCAAGCATCCACAGACCCCCACTGAAGACTTTTTTCAGATCAGAGCCACACTTTCACCGCTTTGGGCCTCAGTTTCTCCCAGGTGTGAAATTGGTGTTCCGATAACATCAGTGGCAGTTTGGCATGTGGATCAAGGGCAGGACACATGACAAATTCAGAGCAGAGGATTTTACCAATGACAGGCAGATGAGGCCCAGGTCCAACCCACTTAGGCTATGTCTACACTACAAGCGAGGGGTGCAATTTCCTTGCTCATGCACACATATTCACACTAGTGCTCATCAAGTTAGTGCAAGTATAAATAGCAGTGTCGCCGCCATAGCACGGGTACTGGCAGCGGAGGCCCGGCTGCCTCCACCAGTTTCAGGCAGAGAAATCACATCTGAGCTCATAGCGTAGACGTGGCCTGATAGTATCACTGCTCCTTCCCAGGGGATGAAAGTGTGTTGTGTCTCCTGCGCAGATGTGAAAGTACCAAGGGATGCAGGACATAACCTATTCAATGCTAGGACCTTTGTCAATGCAATGTTAGTGCTGCCCAGTTAGATTTGCAGGAGTCAGGCACTGTGAAAGTCAGAGCTCCAACAGGAATATTACAGCAGCTTGGGATCGTCCCAAACACCTATTGACTAAGCCTCACAAGACCAAGTGGATGGTAACTATTGTCCTTCACATTTCACCCTTGGGGGTAAATTGAGTCACGCTAAGGGTCAGAGCCAGGATTAGAACCCAGATCTCCTCACTCCAAGTCTCATCCTGGGACCATGCCATCTCCCCTTAATTAAGCTGCAGGTTTAATTAGAAAAAACAATCCTAGGAAATATGGCGTGTGTGCAGTGCAGATGAGTTAACATTACAACAGGAGCCTTGAACTTTGCACACCCCTTAACATTGAGCTTTTGGTCAACATTCTCTCCAAGGGCGAAAGGGACTCGAAGGTGAGGGGTTGAATTCCATGTCTGATGGGCTTCATTACACTGAAATCTGGTTTCTGCCTCTACAGATTCCGGTGGAATGAAGGGCACCAGCAAACCATGGACTGGGGTGGCCTCCAACCACTCAACACATTTTGCACAGGAGAGAAAATAATCCAAGAGGCTCCAGAGACCACCCAGCTGGTTATACCACTCGAAGAAAGTATCGGCTTGAGAGCTATGGGACCATGGCAATCATGTGACTTGGGCAATTCCCTTCACCAATGGGCGCCCCCATATTCCCACCCTGGGGCTCAGCATATTTACGTCCCAAATGTTGGCAAAGAGTTCATAGATTCATAGACTCTAGGACTGGAAGGGACCTTGAGAGGTCATCGAGTCCAGTCCCCTGCCCTCATGGCAGGACCAAATACTGTCTAGACCATCCCTGATAGACATTTATTCTAAACCCTTACTCTAAATATCTCCAGAGATGGAGATTTCCAACCTCCCTAGGCAGTTTATATCCATATTGTCTAACCACCCTGACAGGAACTTTTTCCTAATGTCCAACCTAAATCTCCCTTGCTGCAGTTTAAGCCCATTGCTTGTTGTTCTATCCTTTAGAGGCCAAGATTAACAGTCTCTCACCTCCTTATGACGCCCTTTTAGATACCTGAAAACTGCTATCATATCCCTCTCAGTCTTCTCTTTTCCAAACTAAACAAACCCATCTTTTCAGCCTTCCTTCAAGGTCATGTTCTCAAGACCTAATCATTCTTCAGAGGGTAGCTGTGTTAGTCTGGATCTGCAAAAGCGAGCAAAGAGTCCTGTGGACACCTTATAGACTAACAGACGTTTTGGAGCATGAGCTTTCGTGGGTGACTACCCACTTCGTCGGATGCATCCGACGATTTAGTGGGTAGTCACCCACGAAAGCTCATGCTCCAAAACGTCTGTTAGTCTATAAGGTGCCACAGGACTCTTTGCTGCTTTTAATCATTCTTGTTGCTTTTCTCTGGACCCTCTCCAGTTTCTCTACATCTTTCTTGAAATGTGGTGCCCAGAACTGGACACAAGACTCCAGCTGAGGCCTGACCAGTGCAGAATACATCAGAAGAATGACTTCTCGTGTCTTGTTCATAACACACCTGTTAATGCATCCCAGAATCACGTTTGCTTTTTTTGCAACAGCACCACTCTGTTGACTCATATTTAGCTTGGTAGTCCACTATAACCCCTAGATCCCTTTCTGCAGTACTCCTTCCTAGACAGTCTTTTCCCATTCTGTATGTGTGAAACTGATTGTTCCTTCCTAAGTGGAGCACTTTGCATTTGTCTTTATATCAATGCAGAGAATTAAGGCCAGCCATTAGCAGAGATGGGGAAAGAATTGAGGAGCACTTGGACCCTGGCCTTTTGCTTAACCCACTAGGCCATGACAAGTTTGCCCTGGCATACACCTACTCCATTCCTCCTGCTCTTTAAAGAGTCGCCAGTGTGACTTTATTGATAGAAAATGGCTCTTAAACTCACGTGTCTTCAGATTCCAAATACATCCCCCCCCACTCCACCCCCCCACACAGAGCAATTAGACTCTGGCTCAAATCTTGACTCTACAATTTCCAAGCACCACCTAGAGTTTTTTCCCCTTTGGTGTCTCAACCACGGCAATATGTAGCATAACTAAAGTACCTGACAACGGGGTTTGCTCTAAAGCGGTTTTAACTGCAGTTCCTCTTTGGGAAGACCTGCATGACAAACTCTTAGCCCAGTGACGTGGCAGCAAGGTGAACATCCCGAACTCACAGCAATACACATCTCCCAGCACAGTGCCACCGTGCATGCTCTGTCCATGGATGGATGTGACTATATTTTTGTGCCAATCAGTGGCACATTTCTATGTACAAATAATTTGCTTTTCCATTTTGAGCAAACAGTTCTCCCACAGAGAGGGGCCTGGTTCCCTTCATCATGATGATGATCTGCACTACAGAAGTGTCAAGGGCAAGCCTCCCTCATCCCCCATGACCCCCCATTGTGCTAGCAAAGTACAAACAAATACAAAGCACAGTCCCTTCCCTAAATAATTCACAATCTAGAATTATGACATTAGAAACTATTACCTTGTCCCCTTTTGTCCCCTTTTCTGACACGTTATCCAGCTTGGAGAGGGGGAGAAAAAGGCATGAAATCAGTATTGAATGTTTCAGGAACGGATACACCAGAATGTAACAGCCATGGTTAAGAAGCAGAAGCTGAAACTTACTAGATTAGTTAATGAGCTTCAACAAGGATAAATTTGGTACAGAATGTGGTATTCTCTATCTATTTAGTAGTATTCTAAAGCCATGGTTTATAAAGAGATCATTTAAGTAATGTTGATTATATGCAGAAAACAAGGCTAGGAAAGTAACATACCAGAGTCCCACCTGCAGGCCCTGGGAGACCATCCAGCCCCTTAAAATACAAAATAAAGGTAGGTTTGACCTCATGGTTCCCATGTTCCAAAGGAATATTACAGTACAGACCCATTTACATATGGATGTCAGGAGTCAAGTGTCACAACCGCGTGTTAACAGACTGCAGGTTAAGAGGGCCATGATGAAATATCTTAAGATATTTATATATACACACACACACGTATAATTATCTAGGATTACATATGTACTCACAGTGTCTCAAATACTGTAGGCCTATCTGTTAATGGCGCTTTGCAAGAATATAAATTCAAATGTGTAATCTAATAAAAACATTTTTACTACACAGGAGCGAAAGTAACTCAGGACACTTACCGATACGGGGTGGTGGCAGCTCTGGGCCCCGGAAGGGGTGGGGCATCAGGCAGAAAGGGTGGGGCTAAGGGGTCAGTATCCCCCAGCCAGCCCTTCCAGGCCGCCTTGTCCGTGCCGCTTAGGGTTCCCGTGGCGATTTAAAGGGCCCGGGGCAGTAAAGACATACAACACGTTTCCAGTCCGCACTTCCTGTCAATTTCTATGTCAGTGAGTTATTGAGCAAATCTGTAGCGCTACATAGCAAGTTCCTGTGCTGCGTGTTAACAAGTCTCACGTGTTAAATAGGTAGCACTGGGAGGCATGGCGCTACCGCGTGTTAAGCAGATTTGCACATAAACAGAACTGTTCTGTATCTCCACAACTAAAATTTGACAGTAAGGAGTAATTTCTGAATGCTGTCACTGCCCCCTATTCCCGAGGACCAAAGGGTAGGTCCCCCCACATTGCTGGTCCCAAGCTAGTTATAATTCAGGCTATGAAAGAGTTCCCGCTAAACAGAATCTAAGCATGGTGGGCTGGCCCTTCCCAGCTGCCCAGCAGAAATGGGATGCGTAAATGAAGAATTTTGCACAGTTTGGAGGCAGGTGGACACCAAAGTTCTATTAAATTTCCAGCTGAGTGGCCCAGTATTTATATTTGGGGGTCATCGGGTTGGATGATGATTATTCTTTATGAACTATATTGTGGTAGCAGATGAACATGTCTGTTAAATGCTAAAAGCACCAGGCTGCCCCAAGCAGCAGATCCCATGGTCAGGTGGCAAAGTAAAGATCCACCATACAAGCCTGTGCTCCTGCAAAGGCCTAGGCAGTCAGTAACTTTACGCATGCAAATAGCCGCTTTGATCTCTATCGGACTCCTCATCTGCATGAAGTTATGCAAGTGCAGAAGTCTTGGCATGATCCAGGCCCGGGTGTGGCCATGAGTTTAACAGCTCAGCTCAAAAGCTCTTGCTGTTTAAATCCAACCTTTCGGGGCCCCAAGCACATGAGAGCTCTGACCTAATTGTCCATCCACCTGCAAGCCCAACAAAAACACTCACCTGCAGACTCCCACACTTACCCTGGGACCTGGAGGGCCTCTCTCTCCTTTCAGGCCTGTATCCCCTGGATCTCCCTGTAACCCAGCAGGAATGGGTTAGCTCTCTCTCTTTGGCACTGCAACATGACTGATACCTGCATTGCTTTATCTGGGGAGAGCTTTGGTTTAATGCTTTGTCGTTAGCCATGGGAATGGAACTCTCAGGACAGTTGCTTAAGACTCTTGTCCTCCCGGGGTCCCCCCAGAACCACCCTTTCCTAGCTTGCAAGGAAACAACCACTGCTACAAATGCACAGAAAATGTTAGCATGAAACTGATGCCGTGGAAGGTCCTCTCTCTTGATGGCCAAGTCACCTCTCCCTGTCCCCTGCTGCACAGAGGGTGAAGATGCCAGAAGATGAAGACGAGTCACAATTTTTGCTAAACCCTGTGATTTCAAGTCATATTTTTCCTCCACTCAGTTGGGAGACGTTCCTTGGCAAAATGGCTGCTCTGGATAACACCTGACCCAACCTCTCCTCCCGCATAGGTCAGATAGGATGCTGCATGCGGTGATGTGGGTGGTGCATGAAAGGGGCTGGATTCTTTGCGGTTCGTTTCTCTGAGCAGAGGAATGGTACAGAAGAATGGCGTGAAGCAAAGAACACATGGTGTTCCACGTCTCTCAGCCACTACTTTGGTATCTTCTGAAGGGTGCTGCTCCCTGAACTCTGCGCTCCCCTACTCTTAGGTACTCAATTTCCCGTTTTTTTTTTTTTTTTTTTTACCCAAACACCCCATACGGGTGGAATCCCTCCCTGTTGATCTTTATTACAGACCTTCCATGCATCTTACATCCATCATACTGTGATCAATTGCCTGAGTGCACTGCACTAATCCTTGAAAGGTGCTGCTCAAAACACACCTGGATATGGCTCTCTTACCCTAGACAAAGATGCAAAGCAGTGTTGCTTGCCAGAGCTGGCATAAACAAGTGATTTTTCTCCCCCTTTAATGAGAAGCCAGTTGCCTTCGCCCAAGTTCAGCAAAGTGCTCAAGCATGTGCTTAACTTTAAGCATGTAAATGATCCTATCCCCATTTGGCAAAACACTTAGGGCAATGGAAGTAAGGCACCTAAATACCCTTAAAAATCTGGCCCTTAAGCACATGCTTAATTCCAAGTACCTGCCTGAGTCCCATTGACTTCAGTGAATACTTTGATGAATCAGGGCTTGAGTGTTCATTCCTGTCTGCCCTGCAGAACCCACACAGGTCTGGAAAGAGAGTTGGAGTCTACTCTACCTCTTGCGTCCTCAACAACATTATCAGCTACGTTCCATTTGTAGCACCTTTGTTACTGGTGAAGTGAACAGGAGAACTCAGTTTGCTTTGCAGAATTCAGCATTTCAGATCCCATCTTGAATTTTGTGGGATTTTGACTTGCAAAAAAGTCAACCTGAGTGGAGAAAACTTGATCTGGAAGTCATAGGGTAAGTCGAGACTGCAAGCACAGCACCTGTGCTTGCTAAGGTTCCCAGAGCAGTGAAGGCACAGCAGTGCAGGCTAGTCCTGCGAATAATTACCCAGGCTTTCAGATGCGCTTGTACAGCTCGCACTGACATGCATGCTGCTGCAGCTTCCCTGCTCCAGTAACTGAGATAGTTACATTACAACTACATTGGGTGTGTCTGCTTGAGCTGGGCATGATTGCAGGGTAGATATGCCCTTTGTTTCACAGCAGTAGAGGATTATGTGCTCCTCACAGCTGGAAAAGTTTGAGGTCAATTCTATCATCTCTATTTCATAGAATTTCTTTAATTTTTTTAACTTAATCCTTTGCAGCTGTTTACAGCTTATTTAAAACTTGTGTTGTTGTTGGAGGGTAAAACACTCCCATGCAAAACAACTACACAACCAGTGTTAGGGCATAGTCATCTCAGTGCATCATTGCTTATCCAGCAAGGGAAAGATTTTACCTTATCGCCTTTGTTGATGATGCTGTTCTCCAGAGATGACACCTACACCAGATGGAGGAAAGACAGGTCACAAAGTGTTGTTGGTCCCAATTAGGAACAGATCTGTGATGAGCAATATCATCTCCGCGTACCTTCCTTCTGGTTCTGATACACCCCTTTGGCACAAGGATTAATTAACTCACTTTCTTTCCTCCTCTAAAAATTAGCCTTCATCTGAGCTGCAATATTTGTATCCAAAGCTTCTAGGCTAAGGAGCGTCTTCATCCAATGAGCTGTAGAGATATGAGCCAGCTGTGAAGTTTGGGTCTGCGGCTGCACATCCACAAAGTTTGAAGTGTTTAGGTCTCACCCATTACAGAGATTGGGGCCAACAGCAAATCCAATATCCAAAGTTCCCCAGAGCTCAAGGATGTTCAGATTTAGGATTTTGTTCAGGCCCCTTTCTGCTGCTGACTCAATTTTTGACTGCACAGTTTAGAACCTTCCCCTTTGAATCAGAAGATGATGTACTTAGGTCACTGGATGCGGTGATCATTGTGCCAGCACAGAGTGAGAGAGCCACAGGAGTCGAGCCTCCTGCCCTTCCATCAGGAGCTGGGAATTATGAGCCTACTGGGCAGCATAGACTGTACGCTGCCTCCCCCCTCCATCCCCAGTGGCATTGTAATTTCAGAGCAGCATACTTCACTAAGAAGTGCGTGAGCGGTGAGCGAATGGGAGAACGGCAACCGAAGATGATAAGGCTGGGGCAACCAAAGGCCTGGTGATATAGGCGAGAACTTCCATAGCATATTCCCATGGGAACTGATTTAGTTAAGTACATGATTAACTTTAAGTCATGATTAACCATTGAAGTCAAGCATGTGCTTAAAACTCATTGACTTCAGTGGGATTAAAGGATGTACTTAAAGTTTGCCATGTGCTTTCTGAAATAGGTATTGCATTAAGCATGTACTCATATTCCTGAATCAGGTCCGGAGGGCTGTTATACTCACACATGTGCTGAATGAATTGCTGTGATATATTCATAGAATATCAGGGTTGGAAGAGACCTCAGGAGGTCATCTAGTCCAACCCCCTGTGCAAAGCAGGGCCAATCTCCAGGCAGATTTTTGCCTCAGATCCCTAAGTGGCCCCCTCAAGGATTGAACTCACAACCCTGGGTTTAGCAGGTGCGATAGACCCAGGCCAGTTGGGAACAGCAGAGTAGTAGAAGGGAGATATACTGGCCACTGGATAAGCAGTTTTCTGTTCCCTGAGTGACCAGAGCAGGAGCTGCTCCAGGCTAATGAGAACACCTGACTCCAATTAACCTGCTAAGAGTCAGGTGAGGCTGTTAAGCACCTACTCTAATTAAGGTCCCTCTGATGCTATAAAAGGGCTCACTGCAGTCAGGCCAAAGAGAGCCAGGGAGCCAGAGGAGAGGAAGTGTGTGTGAGGAACTGGGAGCAAGAGGTGTGCAAGAAGCTGAGAGCGAGTAGGCAACTGCTGGAGGACTGAGAAGTACAAGCATTACCAGACATCAGGAGAAAGGCTAATGCTCAAACCATTATTCACTACAACAGAGGGACTATGGTCTCCACTACGGTGACTCTGGCCTCTCGTGGTAGGCACTAGGTACAGGCCACTACCCTCAGTGCTGCTGCAGGCTCACAGCACAGCTGCCTGCAAAGGAATGGGAGCCCCTCCTTCCCGTTTCCAGGACCACGCACCCCCTCTGCCCCAGTTCCCCTTCCCTCCCACCGGTGAGCAACTTCAGAAAAAAAGAGTATTACTCACAATGCTTCCAGGTGACCCAGGCGGCCCAGGCTTCCCCTGTGGAGACACAACACCCCCCATCCCCCAAAGAGCCGAATGGTGAAAGTCAGCATGTCACACGCCAAGCTGGACTCTCTCTCATGCAGGGTTAAAAAGGAAAACATGCAAACCTACAGCTTCACCCTTGTCTCCCTTCTCTCCAGCAAGTCCCTGGGAGGAGAGAGGCGCAAGGTGAGAACCGGCCCTCGGTAGCACAGAGTCAAAGCAGCCCCCCCAATCCCCGCCTCAGGCCCACTCAACGCACGCTGAACCTCAGCATCTACCAGGCTGAAAATGCAAGTGACGCTTCCTCCGAGGTGGGCAGAGGAGATTTTGCACATTCATGTGGCATGCACACCAGGGGTGCCCATGGCAGAATCCTGCCTGATGTCTTCTGCTTCCGCCCAATCAGATGTTATTCAAACTGGTTCCACCCCTTCCTGCTGGGGAGCAGACCTGCAACGCTGGGCTTGCCACGCTCCATCACACGGAGGGAGGGAGCTTGCAGCCTTTAAAGCAGCAGAGTTATGGGCCTCTCTTTTGCCTGCTACAATATTGTCTCCCAAGCTCCCTTTCCTTCCATTACACCATCAATGACTGACTTACATCCTTTCCCGGTTCTCCCATCTCGCCTTTGATCCCCTGTTCTCCATGACGGCCCGGAATCCCAAAAGGTCCCTGCAAAATGATTCAAAGAAACAATCATGAGTGAAACAAGAGACTGATCTTCGCACATACAGCCCAATGGGCGTTCCAGACCCTGTCCAGCAGCACAGAAGTGCAGAAGACTTCACCCTAGGCACCCGCTTGAACTCTTTGTGGTTTTCATTTAGGAGGTTGACTCTTTGTGCATGTGAATTCCAATGCTGCTGACTAGTGCCGGATTGAAAGCCCTAGGAGAAAGCCCTGGGCTGAGAACCACCAAACTCATTGCACAGATCTCTTTTTCTCTCACTAATTCCCTTCTTTAACTACTCGGACATGGAAACACAGTACTTGAAGGATGCCACTGAAGCACCGAAAGCTCATTCTGCACCCTGGAATGAATCATTACCTGGATTCCTCTCTCTCCTGGCTCCCCTGGGGCGCCTGCTTCTCCCTAAAGGAAAGGAGGACATTTTTTTTTTACAGCCTTAATAGCAGCCTCAGGTAAATGGGTGTGTCAGGCTGCCCCAGCACTTAGGACATTAATTATGCAGCACTTATGCCTGCAGAGACCAGCTCAAATGGAGAGAGAGACAAGCCCACTTATCTGGCCAGTGGCTTTGAATGAGGCCAGTCTCCTACCCCAGCACCCAACAGAGGAGCAGGCAATGATAAAGATGGGGTGGGTCGTCAGAGGTGCAGTAAATGGGGATGACTTTTTAGTGGGTGCCCGGAGCTAGAGTAAACAGGGTCAAATGTTGCAGGGAGATGTCAGAGTTGCAATAATGCTAGCAGAGGTGAGGGGAGGTTGACAATTCCCACCAGTCACCAATGGGGTTTTGGGAAAGTCTCCTGCTTTCCACCTCCTCAACCTTAACAAGCAGGTGACTGCCCCCATAGCTACTCCCACCCCTCAGAACTTGGGGGTGGAACTCCTGTCCCAGAAGGAAAAAGGTTCTGAAGTCCAGTTTGACAGGCTGGTTGCAATCTCTAACTTTGGCAGGTGAAACCGAACCCAGAAGGAAAAACCTAACCAGAGTTGGAGCCAGTTTGGGGGACATTTCAATAACTTGGGTTGGTCGAGCCAAGCTGAACCAAATGCAGACCTGACCTCCATGCCTCTCATCTGAATCAAAGCCCCCAAAATGGGAAAACAAGAGGGTCCTTTTGGATGACTTGGGAGTCACATCGGAACAACTTCACATTAATATTTATCAGGAGGTTCCGCATTCTACTACAGACTACAGCAGAGAGAGCTCAACCATCTCCATGGCTAAGGGAAGGCACAGAATTCCCATTATGTTACCTTAGTCCCCAAGTTCCCTTTCTGCCCTGGTTCTCTCTAGAACATAACAAAAAGTGTCAGATTAAAGTTCAGTTTGTGACCAGTTTTGTTATTCTGAATTTCCCAGTTGGATTAAAGTGTCTGGCTGAGTTCCGATCTTACTGTTGCCAGTGTAAACCAGGAGTAACTCCTCTGAAGTCAGTGATGTTACTCTAGTGTAACCTGAGATGAGGATCAGGGCTCTTCCCTTTAATCCTCTCCTTTGTGGATCAGTACATACAAGGGACACTTGGGCTCTATTCTGCCACAGGACAATGTGATAGTAACTCCAGTGATGGAAAGGTTCTTGGATGGTCAAACTCCTTGAACTAAAAGAGAGTGGCTATTGGCTGTCATTAGTAAAGAGTCTTACCTGAGGCCTGTAATAAAGCTCTCTAGGGTGGCTGCCTGTGTTCCCTTTAAGCTACGCAGTTGGGTGGCCAAGCAGGAGAGATTCAAGTGCTGCACACTGGATTAGCAGAGCTGCGCACATCCAGCAGCATGTGTTCAGGTGCCCCTCACCCCGCTGCTTTGCACCCACATTACTCCTGCAGCTGCTCCCGGGAGCCTCCTGCTGGCTGTGCAAAGCAGGGGTGGGAGGGGGGTGCTAATGTCAGGTTAGCTAATGCTAATGTTCCCTGTACCCCATCTTCACAGAGCAGAGGAGAGGGGCCAGCCTGGCTCAGAACTCGAGAGCAGCTGCGGTCTGAGATCTGAACCAGCCTTCCGGGTGAGTGAGTGCCTTTCTTAAAGAGACAGCCATGGTCTCAGAGACTTCCCCAGCAGCCAGCTCACATAATCTCTCTCTCTCTCTCTCTCTCTCTCTCTCTCTCACACACACACACACACACACAATTTTTATTTCTCTTACACTTAAATTTAATTCTTTGAGTAGTGAGTTCTAAAATGCCTAACCTGTCCTGACTGAAGTAATTATCCCTGTGGTAACTTTTTAAAAATATATATTATATCTAGGTTTTTTTGTTTCTATGGTGGCGCACATCCACACATGCCTTGGTGCACATAACAAAATTTATTCCGCACATGGATTGAAAAAATTAAGGGAACATTGGACTGCTGCCTGTCTCAATTCTAATGGAGCAGTCTGACATCCTGCAAAATAAACCAGCATGCCCTAAAATGTCCTTGAGGGTTAGTGCATCGTCAAAACACCAAGATGTCATGGTGCAGCGTACAGTTGTCACGATTTGAAGATATGTCATCATGTGATGGTGCAATGTCAAGATGTTGCAACACAAATGCCCTGGTGCAACATATTTGTCCCACTTCAGATGAAGTTAAAGAGCCAGTGCACTTTGATTGACAGAGCTCTGCCCAGATATGTGCCCTAATGCCCAGGACACAGCCACATTGCTGTGCATCTTCAAGCCAGCTGGGACAGAGCAGAGCGGTATTTTGCTTGAGCACTTGAATTTCACATAGTGTAACGGGACACAGACTGAGCCATTTCACCTCATTATTGCAGGTTCCAGCCTCCCATGCCCAAAACAAAACTGACACCCACCAGCTCCTTCCACATAAACCACTCCCCCCTTATCAGATGGTAGCCAGGAGCCATTTTTAATATGGAAGCATCTTTTTCCTTTTGTGTCTAAGAAAATGGTGCAATTCAGCAAAGTGTACTGACATGACCAGTCTTACTGGACCATTAGTTTCTACTTACATCTTTACCTCTTAGTCCGGTCTCTCCTGGTTTCCCAGGTGTTCCTGGTTCACCTTTCTCTCCCCTCGGACCCATTTCCCCCTGGAGATAAACAGGGAACATAACTGTTGCTTTCTTCTACTGCATTTTGTACCCCCAGTGTTCTAAGCTGCTGTGTGATGTAGGTGTCTCTCTCTCTCTCTCTCTATGGCAGCTGTGTTTAGGGATGTGAAACAGGCCCAGCTCACGCTGTTTGGCATCTAAACATCTCACCTAGGTAAAGTTTGCAAAAGAGGCATTCTGTATTCATTCTTATCATTGCTCACCAGCATCACCATGTCCCCTTTGTAGGCCATGCTGGAGCCCTACGCATAAATAACAGTATGAACCAAAGGCTTTGAACCGGAGTAGGCCGGGCTTCAGCACAATAGCAACGCGCCAGGTGTCAGCTAACTACGTTAGCACATTCCTGTCTGGAAAGGACGGTACAAAAATACACAGCTCTCTCAAGTAACTATGTAAACACATTCTTCAGGGATAGTACAAGAACACACTGACCCCTCAGAAGATAAGGAGGGAATGACAGGATAATGGACGAGGATATTTTGTTCTAACTAGCAGGTACAAGGATAAAAGTTCTAGCTAACAACATCTGGAGAGTAATACTTAACTTGTTTGTATCAATGTATAAAAAGAGAATTTATAAAAGGAGCATCTCTGGTGTCCTGATCAAGCTGGTCCCATGTCGTGGGAGCCAGGGTGCTAGTACCATGCTTCCTCAATAATAAGCCTGGCCCAGCATCTTCACCACCGAACCAAGCCTGTAGCCATTCTTTACGAGTGACATCGAGGTTTGCTGAATCAGTATGCTGCATACCCAGCTAGTGCAGCTAACATCGGAGCTCCAAGACTGAACAGCCTTAACAGCTCTCCACAGCACTAACATCATCCTTCCTCACCCAAACACCCTTCACCTCTGTCCACTGGCTCCCCCACTTCTCCACCACATTGAGTTAAAACGTCTTGTCCTCACCTTTGCGAGCCTTTGCTCTTCCACTCTGGCCTACATCTCCCAATCACCTAGGTGCACCCTCCCCCTAGCCACCAAGTCCACCCATCCCAAAGCAGCCCACAGTTTTTCTGCCATGTTTGGGGAAGGACCAGTCTCCCAAAACAAAATTCCCCTTCAACGAAGTCTAGGGAACACCATGAGAGAAATATCATCATTAAGTATCAGAGGGGTAGCCGTGTTAGTCTGGATCTATGAAAGCAGCAAAGAGTCCTGTGGCACCTTATAGACTAACAGATGTATAGGAGCATGAGCTTTCGTGGGTGAATGCATGGGTGAGCTCATGCTCCTATATGTCTGTTAGTCTATAAGGTGCCACAGGACTCTTTGCTGCACGGGGGGCCAGATTGACAGAGGTACTTCAGTGGGGGCGGGGGGGTCAGTTGCCTGAGTATCTTTGTGAATCTGCATCTAGGCTTTTTTCTGTGCCCTTGTCCACTGGTCTGGCACATTGCAAAGAGACACTGAGAGGTATTTTTGAAACCAGCCTTTAGAAGATATTTCAAGCTGGCCCTCTAAGTCCCCAGAAGGGATGGAAAGTAGGTTACATTGCCATTGAGGTCTCTAGGTTTCTGCACACCCAGAAATGGCCTGGACACCTTCCTACTGGTGTATTAGGGTTAAGCAAGGGGAGAGAACAAAGAGGCAGTTTTAGCTTGTCCTCTTGCAATGTTCAGGGCGCCAGTTCTGCTGAATGGAGATTCCAGCAGATCCACAACTTGCCTTGAAGCCTCTTCAGTCTTTACAGCTTCCCTGCTCCACAAATGTCCACTCTAATCCCACTTTAACAGCATCATTTTTTACATTGCAAAACCCAACTGACCAAACTCCATTTGGGCGACACGAGCAAGAGTTGTGATTTTGCTTTGCACACTCTGCGGTCTGTGCTCACTCACCTTTGGGCCAGGTTTGCCGGATAAACCTACATTCCCCTGCAGAGAAATCAGACTGTAAGTCACTTGGCAAGAACAATACCCCTAGATGTCACTGAGTTCTGATCTCACAACCCTAGCAAAACACAGTCAGCAGCAGCTACAACTCACGCAAGTAATTCCGAAGACACCCTAGGAATGCGGGTGCTGCAGCCAACATGTTTAGACCTGGCTAGTGATTTTGGATACCCAGTCTGAGACACATTAAAAGGGTGTGTTGGAAAGTGCTAAGCACCCGCTCTCTGAAATTAAGGTCCCTGGAAAGTGTTGCAATTTGAGCTCTCTGAAATGACAGTCACAATTAAAAACCTTGGCCTAAGTGTGCCCAAGTCTGCCAGTTGGTGGCCAGGCTCTAAAATGGCCACTCTGTGGCTTGGGACACAATGTGCGTGTATGTCTTTGAACTACAGCAGCCAACACCAGGTAGGACACTTATGGTCTCTAAGCAGCAGGTCTGCCTGGTGAGCCAAAGTGGCATCTTCCTTTAGCTGAACTGTTCGAAGCTGCCTTTGCAGCTTTTTGAGGTGCCACGTTATGCAGCCACCTGCTCTTTGCTTGCGCTCTGTTAGCAGCTGGACTAATATGCTATCACGGGGGAGAAAGCAAGTTTTTTTTAATAGCAAGGGCTTTGATTGTCCACAGTCCTGTGTTTCAAAATAGCCAGAGTCCTAGAGTCTAAGGCCAGAAGGGAGCTGACCAGGTCTCATAGTCTGACCGCCTGTATATGACAGGCCACCAGTCAGCCATCCCCACACCCAGCCCAACAGCGCTACAGCCCTCTGGACATTAAATGGTGGTGAGCCACAGGCAGAGAACAGGAGGGACTGTGGTGCAGCCATGCCCAAAGTCCTTGCAATGGCATGGACCTGATTAAGGCCCAGCTTGACAAAGCCTTCACTGGGATGATTTAGTTGGTGTTGGTCCTGCTTTGAGGCCTCTTCCAACCCTAATCTTTTATGATTCTAAGTAACATATTCAGGGGGCGACCCTAGATCTGCACTACAGGGGGAGTTCACCTTCACTTTTGCTCTGCAGTCCCACAGCCTGGGATGAGCTGTGCTGTAATATGATCATGCCCTATGGGCTCTGTAGAGTGTTTAAGGTGCATCGTTTTTGTATCAGAAGCTCTTGGATTAATTTGCTAATGACAGGCCATACGAGGTGAGGCCAGATTTCGCTAGGGTGACCAGATGTCCTGATTTTATAAGGACAATCCTGATTTGGGGGTCTTTTTCTTATATAGGCTCCTATTACTCCCCACCCCGATCCCAATTTTTCACATTTGTTGTCTGGTCACCCTAGATTTCACTTAGTGCAGCCCCACTGACTCGTCATGTTGATTTCAGTGCAGGTACCCAGAGGTGACGGAGCAGAATCAAGCTCAGGGTCTCTTGTTTTCTGTCCTTTCCCCTCTCAGTTCCCATTCATGGCATGGCCCCCACTCACCCTTTCGCCCATGTCCCCCTTCAATCCTGGTTGCCCTGGAATGCCAAAACCTGGACTTCCCTGCAGGGAGAGCAAGGAACACAAATGCATCAAATTAACAGTGCTGCTTGCAGTAAAACACAGTGATTCTTTTGTCCTCCTCCCTTTTCCTGCCTCCCTAGGAAGACTGAGATGAGACTGTCTCTCCCATCGGGCATCAGCAGCATTCAGCAGCTTGCAGGAATACAGACCTGGGCTCGGCAGCCAGCATGGAGGTTTTCAGGAGGCAGCAGTTCTCATGGAAAGGCTCTTAGGTCTTTTGTGCTAGTATCTGCCATGAACATCACATTGAACAAGTCATATCTGGGGGCAAATGCTGCTGCTAGAATTCTGATCAGTGAACGGAGAGAGGGCATCACTCTCATTCCACCATCATCGCACCAGCTGCCTGTCCGACTCTGCGTTAGCATCACCGGTCTGCTGTCAACCTACGGAAGACCTTGAGAATTCCCCTCCCCAAGCACCAGCTGGAGGTTGCCTGCCCCTGCTCCCTGTGTCAGCCTGCTTCACTAACATGTCACGTGGTGTGTCCCTGGCTTCAACCATTTATCTCCCTCCTATCTTGAGCCCACCCACTCGGGGTTCAGAGATGCTGACCTGCTTCCAGTTCATACTATAATTACCACACAGTGTGCTTTGTGCTGCAGAAGACACAGTCCCACCCCCAGACAGCTTCCAACTCAACAGACAAGCCTTTGCGTTTAGGGCCAGATGGAAAGGAGACAGCTCCCACATGATGCATTTCCAACGAACAGAGGTAGCAAGTGAAAGGAGACATGTATTGCTGGACCTCATTGTCACCCTCCCTCCTTACAACATATTTATCTCAAAGTCTTTGGCCTCAATGTGCCACTGCAAACATTGGGGGTTACCATGCATGGACCGTGCACACCAGTTTGGCTTAATGAGAAGTTCAGTCCACATTGTGGCGTTCTTTGCAGACACCCACAATATACAATTTGAACCCATAAAGGAACTGAAAGTTTCCAGTGCCACAAGCATGGCCTTTACCTTCTCTCCTTTATCTCCTTGTTTTCCTTTGTTTCCCTGTGGTCCTGTGAGGCCAACAGGTCCAATATCCCCCTAAGTGTGAAGAAGTCACAAAGTTAGTAATGTCCTATCCAGGGCTTGCCCTTCCTGTGTGACTGCTGAAATCCATGCAATGTGTAGTTCAGTTTTCACTCCACTCGGATGACTAGTTTCATTGAGAAATCTACCCATTTATCTTCTGATTTTATCCTGCCGCCCGTCACCGTAGTATCTGGGTGCCTACTATGTAAAAATCAGTATCTATAGTTAAATCCCTAGTGGATTTCATGGAGTCTGAGGGCTGGTCTACACTATGGGGGAAAATCGATTTTAGATATGCAACTTCAGCTACGTGAATAACGTAGCTGAAGCCAAATATCTAAAATCGATTTACTCACCCATCCTCACCGCGCGGGATCGATATCCACGGCTCGCCATGTCGATTCCGGAACTCCGTTGGGGTTGGTGGAGTTCCGGAATCGATATAAGCGCGCTCAGGGATCGATATATCACGTCTAGATGAGACGCGATATATCGATCCCCGAGCAATCGATTTTAACCCGCCAATACGGCGGGTAGTCTAGACGTGGCCTGAGGCTCTGAAAATAATATCCTTAGCTGTGAAAAACTGTGCAACAGGGGAAGGAATTAGCAGAGTTAGCCGGACTTTGCTCTCACGTACACCGGTTTACCTCCATTGGAGCAACTCCTAATTTACACTGGTGTAAATGTGATGAGACACTGGCCCAGGAGTTGTCTGCTACGAAGCTTCAAAAGAGGCTGGTATTTTACCAACAAAAATTATAAAAGGTCTGAAGATTAGGACGTATGAGGCAAGGAGAAAGCTAAGGACCTTGCAGACCCCTCTGCCAGTGTGCCACAGAATGGAACGAAATGTTTTGAGACCCAGACAGCAACCAAGAGAGTATTGCCAAGTCCCATAATGGGAGGTGGGTCTCATGAGAGGATCCATCTCTTATAGGAGTGCCTCACAGAATGGAAACGGTTGGAGAACAATGGGGATAAATGCACTGGGCACGCTCAAACTTGAAGAAAAGAAAAGCAGCAATTTGTCATGTTGTAAGGGGGGTGTTAGGAAGAGGAGCTGAGGGATATATTAGCCTTCTTAGGCAACAAGATCAGTACTAGCCAGGAGGGCTGCAGCAGGGAAAATGTAGCCTAAGTTCTATAGTTCTAAGTGTGGCAATGAGCTGCTAAGGCAGCGGTCCACAGACTTTTCAGGGTTGCAGGCCACCCAGGAGCCATGGCTGGGAGTGGGACCATGGCTCTGGGGGGTGAGGATGCCGGCAGGGGTAAGGGGGCTGAGGTTGGGGCCGGGGCTGGGAATGGAGCCATGGCCAGCGGCCAAGCCTGGGGTCAGGAGCAGAGCCCCAGCTTGGGGCAGGTCTGGGGTTGGGAGTGGAGACCCAGCTGGGGGCAGGGCTGGGCGCAGGGCTGGGAGCCATGGCTAGGGGCAGGGCCAGAGCAGAGCTGGAGGTAGATCAGAGCTAGGTGGTGCTCCCGCTCTGCCTCGCCCCCGGGGCTGGCTGGGGCTCTGCCAAAAAACAAGGGGGGTGCACCCCAGTTTGGGAACCACTGTGCTAAGGGAAGTACCAGAGTTAGAACATTCCAGACCAGACACATCCATAAGGGTGGGGAAAAAAGGGAAATTACATCAATCCTGATGTCAAGCAGGTGCATAGCATGGCTAATGCAGCAGGAGATCTCTTCCACCTCTAAGAAGTCCCTGGATTTTGGAAACTGAGTTTACTCCAGCAATGTCAACACCTCTCCACTCTAGACAGAGTCCAGAGTCTGTCCTGGGCACTGGGTCTGTGCTTTACTAACTTCCTTAACCAGTACCCCACAATCTAAGCCTTTTCCACAAGCTGACCCTAGAAACAGAATGGCTGGAAGCAAATCTACATCTATCATGTGTCTAGATGTTATGTGAAGGTTTAAATTTGCTTGCATATAAACAAGAGAAAGATTAATGGGGCAGAATCATCATTGCTGATCATGTGTCATTATACGCGGACTTTGAATACAGCTTCCATATGAGGAGAGACTAAAGAGACTGAGGGGAGAAGAAGATATGCTAGAGGTCTATAAAATGATGAAGGGTGTGGGGAAAGTGAATAAGGAAGTGTTATTTACTCTGACATGCAACCAAGGGGCCACCTAATGAAATTAATAGGCAGTAGCTTTAAAACAAACATAAGGAAGTACTTCTCCACACAACACACAATCAACCTGTGGAACTCATTGCCACGGGACATTGTGAAGGCCAAAACTATAACTGGATTCAAAAAAATAATTAGATAAGTTCATGGAAGATAGGTCCATCAATGGCTATTAGACAAGACGGTCAGGGTCGCAACACCATGCCCTGGGTGTCCCTCAGCCTCTGACTGCTAGAAGCTGGGACTAGATGCTAGGGGCTGGATCACTCAATTGCCCTGTTCTGCTTAGCCCCTCTGAAGCATCTGGCCCTGGACACTGTCAGAGAGAGGATACTGGCTAAATGGACCACTGGTCTGACCCAGTATGACCATTCTTATGTTCCAGTCTCTGTTCACTTGAGCTCTGTCATTTCATGAGGCCAGGTCTCCATACATCCCAAGAATCTCAGTGAGTAAAATGGTACTCAGCCCTAGTCTTCTTAGGCAAAGGTCTCATGCAAGTTTAAAGTTGCTCTGCATAGCTAACTTACTCTGGCACCCTTCTTGCCTGGAGGTCCAACAACCTAGGAGAAAAGGAAGCCACATAAGTGTGCTCTTTATTTAGAGGAATTATGTCCCTGCCACAGGTGGATATTAGGATCACGGAATCATAGAAGATTAGGATTGGAAGAGACCTCAGCAGGTCATCTAGTCCAACCACCTGCTCAAAGCAGGACCAATCCCCAACTAAATCATCCCAGCCAGGGCTTTGTCAAGCCAGGCCTTAAAAACCTCTAAGAAAGGAGGTTCCATCACCTCCCTAGGTAACCCATTCCAGTGCTTCATCACCCTCCTAGTGAAAAAGTTTTTCCTAATATCCAACCTAAACTTCCCCCACAGCAATTTGAGGTCATTGCTCCTTGTTCTGCCATCTGCCACCACTGAGAACAGCCCAGCTCCATCCTCTTTGGAACCCCCCTTCAGGTAGTCGAAGGCTGCTATCAAATCCGCCTCACTCTTCTGCAGACTAAATAACCCCAGTTCCCTCAGCCACATTCAGATCATGTTACACTGGGGTTTGAGTGGGGGAGGACACAACTCAAGTTTCAAAGCAAAATAAGCTCAGTCTACTTCCATTACCGCATAGGACCTTGCGCCCTGTGTTTAATGGCAAAAGCCGACTCCTGTACTGTATCCATCACCAGAAAGGGTTATAGACCTAGTCCGAAACCCATTGAAAAAGACTCCCACATATTTCAGTGGGCTTTGGATCAGGGCCTATGTAAGCCCAAGTGTGGGATCCAAAGGTAATTCACCTTCAGGGTAGCGGGGTCAGTGAACTGGCCAAGACTTATCCAGAACAGCCCAAGGACTTTAGTTACACCAGGGCTGAGCCTCGATGGATCCAGCAGGCCTCAGTATCTATCAGAATAAATGTAAGTGCCCTCGTAGTGCCCAAATCAGCCCTGTGCTAACTCTCATAACAGGAGATCAGATTAAATGGATTGGATTAGACTACAAAATCTTTGAGGCCAGGATTGTCTTTCTAGCACCATTCTCAGTGGGGCCCCAGTCTTGATCAGGGCCTTCCAGGAAATCGCATATTACAGAAGAAATAGCAGTAATCACTAATGTGGAACTGGCTTTCAGAATTCCACCACCGAGGAGCCTGGTTTTCAGAGGTCAGTGCAACATGTGAATCCATGTAACTTTAACAGTGAGTGTGAACAGACTGTTCAGTAAGACTTCCTGAGTTCTTCAGCTTTTCATGCTGCCTGCTGTAAAGCTATGTGTTAAGCCGCACAAGCCATGTCTATATTGGCACTGAGTGATGCAGTATCTATTGTGCAGGTGAGTTACTAGAACTACTGTCCACTCATAGTTACCCCCATGGCAGGAGCACCTGGAAAGCCCTGAATTCCCTGAAACAAAAGAGGAAATACATAAAGTTAAAAGTTAGAAAATTAAATGCTTTTATGCTTATAAAAACCTAAAGCATCAATTCTTAAACCAGCCCCCAGCTCAGGTACAGAAGGACAGAAGTAAGACATTAGGATGATACTTAGGGCTCTACCAAATTCACAGTCCATTTTGGTCAATTTCACGGCCATAGGATTTTAAAAATAATAAATTTAATGATTTCAGCTCTTTAAATCTGAAATGTCATGGTGTTGTAACTGTAAGGGTCCTGACCCAAAAGGGGATGGGTGGTCACAAGGTTATTGTAGGGGGGCTGTGGTATTGCCATCCTTACTTCCGCACTGCCTTCAGAGCTGGTCTCTGTATAGCATAGGACTAATGTATACAGAACACCAGGTTTCATGGCCTGTGATGCATTCTTCATGGCTGTGAATTTGGTAGTGCTGTAATGACGCTGTGTGTCTTTCATTGGCCCAATGCGCCATCGTTGTCATTATGAATGACTGTGATGAATAAGAACGGTCACTGGCACAGGAAAAGAGAGTGAGAGATGTACACTATTGGCTGGGGTTTTGGAATTCACCTGGGATGTGGGAGACCAAAGTTCAAGTCCCTGCTCCAGTTACTGTTTACACTAAGTGGAACAGGTTGAGAGAGCTCGACAGCAGAATAGTCCATGGCCCAGTCACCTGAGAGATGGGAGACCCAAGTACAGGTGCCTTCCTCACAACAGGCAGAGGGGGGAATTGAATCATGGTTTTCTACATCCCAGGTAAGCACCCCTAACTACTGAGCTAAAGGAGACTCCACCACTACTCATTTTGTGAATCTAGTTCTTTTAAAATGCCAGAAACAAAACATTTTTGTTAGACTCAAAATGGATTTTTCCCCTAGCTGACGAATTTTTTTGCAGTTTTCCGATTTGGTTTGACCCAAAATGAATTTAACAAAAATTTCAGAGCTGCCAGTGAACTGAAAAAATCAGTTATTCCCCCTGCCCTGCTTGGAACACGATGTACCAGAAGAGAGGAAACTTGTAAAGGGAGCTAGATGCAGTCACTATTTTAAGGTCGTTATCTGATTATCAGGAGTCCTGACTCCTGTTCTTTGCCCTGGATCCTCAATCTAAATGACCCCCCCGACCCCTCCTCCCCCATATTACTTACTTGGTCTCCTTTCTGCCCCACTATTCCTGGAAGACCCTGTAAAACATCAAAGGAACATGTCCAACAGGTTAAAAATACTTTGGTCGTTTAATTCTGGGGTCCCAAAGGGGCCACATTGTACAGCAGGGACAACCACAGTGTCAAGTTGTGTCTTCATGGTGCATTTAGCTGTTGGCTTCTGTGATAAGACTGCCCCCAAAAGGGAGCTAAATGTGATGATGATTATAATGCCATGAAAACTCGTCCATTGGAGAGTGGAACGAGGTCACCAGCACCTGGAACACAGACTACTCCTCAGCCATCAGATGGGAACATTGATCATGAACCTGGGCCCAATTTGAATAGGGCGACCTAGATGTGATAAACTCTATGGCCCACTACTGGGCTTTTCAACACAAGCCCAGCCCTACGCCACGGAGTAGCTCTTTTTCAGGGACCTCCAACCAGATCCACATGCACATGCAAATCTCATTAGAAATTCTGTTCTCATGAGATTTCCCACCCAATTTTTAACTGAAAGAAGTTTGAATACAAGACCAGAAGGCACCCATACGAGCCCCCACTCTAAGGGCTTTTGGGGGCGAGAGAGATATCTGCCAGTCAGTAGGAAACCTAAATCAAACTCTGCGACACCCAAATCTCATCACCTCACTGCCATTCCAGGAGGCTAAAAGGGGATGGGGCTAGTCTTTAACCTGAATGCAGCTAGGGTGACCAGATGTCCCGATTTTATAGGGTCAGTCCTGATATTTGGGGCTTTTTCTTATATAGGTGCCAATTACCCCCCACCCCTAGTCCTGATTTTTCACACTTGCTATCTGGTCACCCTAAATGCACCCATTGCAGACTCACGTTAATGAAGAGTCTGAGTCTCATTAATACCATGTTTCTTTCACACCATTCTGGCAGGTAAAAGACCCACTTTAATGCCTCTTTACCCAGAACAGCACAAAGGGACATTCGTGTAAATGAGAGCCAGGCTGAGCATCGCTAGCAATGGGAGATGCCAAACAGAGACTACAATATTTGCAAGAGCTGTTGAAAGTGGCTCCAAAGGCACCACAATATCTAAAATGAGCTGGCTCTGCGATGGTCTCATCAAGAAAGGGTTTGGGATGGTTCCATTTGTTACAGGCAGGCTTATTCTGACAGCAGCTTGTCAAGCAACTTGATCGGCTTACAGCAATTCCTTGAAGTCCCTTTGGTCCCATTTCTCCATGTTCCCCCTGCAAGCGACAGAAAATACATAAGGATATTAGGTGCATAAGAGTTGCCAGAACAGACCAATGGTCCATCTACTTCAGTGTCTCTTTGACAAAGCCTGGTGCTTAAAACTGCAGAGGAAGTCACCTGCAGAGGAGATATCTTCCTGTCCCCAGCTGGTGATGAGCCCATGTCCCGAAGCATGAGGATTAGTAGCTTATTTTTATCCTAGCTGCAAATGCTAATAAAAATGTTCGATTTTATTTTGATCCTTGATTTAATAATTAAATGAAAGTGCAGAAGGAATGTGCCTTGGGGGTCTGTAAAACAATAAATATGCATGGGAAATATTCCTCAAACGAAAACTGAATACACATTCAACAGGCTAAGACCCCTCAAATATTGGGTCCAATTCTGTTGCCAACCACACTGGTTTATGTCTGTTACAACTGTCCCCCTGCTGCATTCCTTGTTCCCCTCCCCTTTCTGTTTGTCCTGTGTGGCCGGCCCTCCCAGCCATTGTGCTAACTAAAGTCACAGCCCTATTCATAGGGATGGCTTGTACAG
>NC_133769.1:3011945-3091310 GCF_003597395.2 Chelonoidis abingdonii
AATTTTCCCTGTTTTTGCATTTTCTTAATAAAGTTTATTTTGCACCCCACCAGTGCAGTAGTTGTCCCCCAAGATCCCCTACCTGCTGGCAGGGTCATTTTAAACCAGTGTAACTCCACTAACTTTATCTTTAATCTATACCAGTATAACCAAGAGCAAAATCAGGCCTATTCTCTCTCCTCTCTTATGTCCAAGCAGCATTTATTTCTATCAGTTTAAGGACCCCTCTCACCTTCTCCCCTTTGACACCTGCTTGGCCTTTTTTACCCTGGAAAATGAAAGATGCTTTTGTTAAGATAAAGATCCATTTGCAATGAAATATCAACCAACGAACATGCAAACCCTGCACTCTGCACGAGAAAGAGCTTTGGATATTCCTTCGAGGAGTTTGCAAAGCAAGAGGACAAATATCTTTGTTTTAATATCAATAGACTTTGCATTCATATATTTCCCTTCAGGTGAGGATTTCAAAGAGCCAGACAAATAATTAATTCTCACAATATTGTGTGTATTATGGTAACATCAGCTGAGATTGGGGTCCCATTTTACTGGGGTAGTTTGGGCTCTAAATTCACTGAATATTTTTTTTTAAACTTTGATTTTGGTTCACCCAAACCCTACCTTTGGGCCAGTCAGTCCTTCTCCTCCAGGCAGTCCTGGCTCACCCTAAACAACAACAAAAAAAAGGTGATTTCCCTGACTGTCCCATGTAGTCAGTCCCAGAAAGAGCTCATTAAAAACGCCAGTAGTTATAGGCCTAAGACCCGTTACAGAAAACACCTAGTCACGCCTTTTTCTTTTCTTAAAGAGGTGCAATTGCACATGCAAAAATGCACATGCAAAAATGCACATACAAGTGCATGCCCACATTTGTGTACACAGTACCATGACTGCACATGCAAAGGGCAAATTAGATGGTTGTTTGCATGTGCAAATACCCAATTCCCATGGATTGTTATAAACATGCACATGCGTATTTCCCTATGCAAGCAGTATTGTGCGTTGGAGGGGCAGTTCTTTAGAAAGCAAGTTCTCCATTAACTAGACAAGACAGTCTGAAGTGAGTCATATGTCCGTCTCCCAGAGCTGCTGCTCTGCAGAATCCTCTCCAAGCAATAAGCCACTTCATGCTGGAGAGGCATGGAAGAGAAACAGTGATAAGAAGATTGAATTAGCCAGACCCGACCATTGGCCAGTTAGGTTCGGTGTCCTGCCTACAGCAGTGGCTGACGTCCCATGCTTCAGGGAGAGGGCAACTACTCTCTCAATCATGCATTTAGCTACTCGTTCAGTGCTACATGTAGGTGCCAGGAGATCTTCCCAGCCCATGGAGGTGAGCTCTTCATGCTCATAGATTTGATTATCTTTCACATACCTAAGCCACTCTCAGGGCTTTTTTTTATTACATCAAGAACTCAAAGTATTTGACTCCCTGATTCTTGTCCAGCAGTGAATGTCACAGGCTGATGCATCATTTTCCTCACGCTCAGGTGGCAAAATCCTCCCCACTCACTCCGAGTCACTTCCCCAACGACCATTGCCATCCATTTGTGAGGGGCCTCTCTCACGTACACTTTGTACACAGTAGGGCTGCTTACCAGCAGGTCAGGGTTCTAGACCAGAGATGGGCTGGCTACAGACAGGGGCAGCTCTATGGTTTTTGCTGCCTCTAGCACGGCAGGCAGGCAGGCGGCTTTTGGCGGCGCGCCTACAGGCGGACCACTGGTCACGCGGATTAGGCGGCATTTCTGCAGGAGGTCCGCCGGTCCCGTGCCTTCGGCGTCCCCACCGCAGGACCGGCGGACCTCCCACAGGCATGCCACCGAAAGCCACCTCCCTGCCGCCCTCACAGGTACCGGCAGGCCGCCCCCGGTGGCTTGCCGCCCCAGGCATGTGTTTGCTGCGCTGGTGCCTGGAGCCGCTCCTGGCTACAGAGCTCCCTTCTCAGAGCAAGACACACCAGATGTGTTCACTAGAAGATCCTTTAATGCATTGCCGGCAATGGCGGAGGTTAGCTTTAAAAAGGTCTGTTGCCTTGTGTCAGAACAGTATAACAGTTTAATATGCCTTTAAGACACCTTTCACCTTGCCAGCCTCCACCAAGAACTAGGGCTGCCAAATTTCTAATGGCACAAAACCGAACACCCCTGCCCCACCTCCTCCCCCAAGCTCCCACCCCTTCTGAGGCGCAGCCCCCACTTGCTCCATCCCCCTCCCTCTATCACTTGCTCTCCTCCACCCTCACTCACTTTCACCAAGATGGGGCAGGGGGTTGGAGTGTGAGTTCTCTGGCTGGGGGTGTGAACTCAGGTGAGACCAGGGTTGAAGGGTTTGGGGTACAAGAGGGGGCTCCTGGCTGGGGCTGAGGGGGTTCAGAGTGTGAGAAGGAGGGAGGGCTCCGGCTGGGGGAGTTGGCTCTGGGATGGGGCCAGAAATGAGAGGTTCAGGGTGCAAGAAGGGGCTCTGGGCTGAGGTACGGTGGGGTGCAGGCTCCCTCTGGGGGTGTGGGTTCTGGGGTAAGGCCAGAGATGAGGGATTTGGAATGCAGGAGGGGGCTCAGGGCTGGGGCAGGAGGTTGGAGTGTGAGATGGGGTTTAGGGTACGCAGTCCCGCCAGCGCTTACTGCGGCTCCCCGGAAGTGGCTGCCGGGTTCCTGCAGCCTCATGGCTCCTGGATGGCCAGGGATGGGAGGCTCCGTGCCCTGCCCTTGCACCCACAGATGCCACCCCCACAGTTCCCATTGGTCGCGGTTCTCGGCCAATGGGAGCTGCGGAGTCAGCACTCAGGGTGAGGGTAGCACATGGAGCCTCCCTGGCCGCCCATGCGCCTAGGGGCCGCAAGGACCTGGCAGTTGCTTCCAGAAGCTGCACAGAGCTATAGCAGGCAGGGATCCTGCCTTAGCCCTCCTGCACTGCTGACAGGACTTTTAACGGATCAGTTGGTGGTGTCAACCAGAGCCATCAGGGTCCCTTTTCAACTGGGCATTCCAGTCAAAAATTGGATGCCTGGCAACCCTACCAGGAACCTAGGAAATCCCAGGCTGGATCAGAGCAGAGACCACCAGATATTTCAGAGGATGGCATTCAAACTGGACGTTAGGAAGATGTGGGGTAATCTGTCCCCCACTTTCAGACTCATGCTAATCCCTAATAGTTAGAGGTTAAGACTTGAAGTATGAGTTTTAATCTGTCTTCAAAAGATGGATGGATGTTAGCATTAACTACTGCAACCCTGGATATTCTGGCTAGCCACATAAATGGGAATATAAGATAGAGGACTCGAAGGGATCTCTGTGTCACTGTGTCCAGTCCCCTGTTATCACAGGTAGCCACATCATATAGTCCCATTCATAAATGTATCAAGCTCCATCTTAAAACTACTTAGGTCGTTTGCCCCCCACTACTCGTATTGGGAGGCTGTTCCAGAGCTTTACTCTTCTGATGGATAGAAGCCTCCTTCTAATTTCCAGCCTAAAATGTATTCATGGCCAGTTTCTACCCACCCAGTTTTCTTTTTTTTTTGAGTCTTGCTGGATTCTTGGCCTCAGTGTCACCCTGTGGTAGGGTGTTCCACTGTCTAATTATGCTTTGTGTGAAGAAGGATTTCCTTTCACTGGTTTTGAATTTGGGTAATGTTATTGTATGCTATGCCACAAGTGATGTCTGTCCACCTTCCCCGTCAGAAGGCCACCACCCATTTCCAAACCACCCTAGCATAGGTCCAACTTGGATGAGTGTTTTTGATACCCGCCTTTTGTCCTTGTACTCCGGGTGGTCCCATTTCCCCCTGAAAAACAGAGAGAGAGAGGAGAGCGCTCAGCCTCTGGGACTCATTGCTGGCTCCTGTCCTCTTCATCATCACCACCATCATTCTTCAGTGTTTTTCTCCTTTTTCAACCCCAGCAGCAGTGCATGAGTTTCAACCACACCTCTCCATTGTGATCCATTTATTTACAAAGGGCTGATTTCAGCAATGCCTGTCCCTCACCTATTAGATTGTCACCTCCAACAGTTTGCTAAATCCAGTTCCATCAAACAGTGAAGACACAGGCGTCTTGCAAGGACAGAGCAATTCCTACCAGTGTTTAGGGGCAAAGGGCAGGGTTCCGGAAGCCCAAGCAGGATTTTTGTGCCACAAGTCCAGCTGCACAGGAACTCCAGGCACTGCTTGGCACAGCAGGGATTTGGGAGTAGAACTGGTGGATCTGTCACCAACCATTTCCCTTAGCAGAGGGGGAGGCCAGGTGCTGCACAGGCTGCAGCAAACACTGTGGAATAGCTCCACTTCTGTTCCATGGCCTAGGTGCCTTCCCTCTCTACAGCCCCACTGGAACACCCCAGAGTACAGGCCGTGAGGCTTAAGCTGCTCATTAGGACCAGTGTTTGGGCATTAATGCCAGGCAGATCAGATGCTAATTAGCTCATACTGACTCCTCCCCAAGCTGGAACCCTGCAGCAACATGGTGCTCACAGCCAGGTGAAATTCTCTCCTACCTCTGAGAAAATAATGTCCAGTCCGAATCCAACAAATGAGGCTGCATCTATACTGGGCTTTGCTGCCAAACACCTTGCTATTCCTGGTTTAGTTCTACTGCAGTAGTCACACTGGGCACCAAGGTTCCCAGTACTGATGGTGTTTAAGTCACTGAGTCCTCCCACCCTAATGAGAGACGGTCTGAAAACCAGGATAAAAATACTGGTGGCCACTGACACCTTGTCTGTACTAGCCTTCCCATTAGAGCTGGTGGAAAAAAGCAGGAGATTCCATAGAAAATTTTGACAAAAATGGGAGGAAAATACATATTTCAATTTTTGGCAGAAATTTGAATACAGGGCTACATCTCCCATGATGCACCATGATCTCCCCTTTTGAGACAGGAGGCAGTACATCATGGGAGCTCCTGGCCATGGTGCTTCCCGGGAGATGTAGTCACTCTGGGGAGATCAACCCATAGAGGAGCGTGGGGACATGTGGCAGCATGTCCAATTTGAAATATTTTGGTTTCAGCCAAAATATTTAGGTTTTCTGACAGAAAACTATAGAAATCTTCATGTGAAAGCAGATAAATATTGCTCAGAGAGGTCTAGCATGAGTATACCTAGGCAATTTGGGAATCACCCCCCTAGCTTCAAGTATGGACATAACCTGTGATCATCTAGTCGGACCTTCTGCATAACCGAGGCTACAGAACTACAAGGACAGATGTAGTTAACAAAGATTGAACCAAAAAACTAAATCTGGAGTGTGAAGGAAAAGGGGAAGGACAGAGGTTGCCTGCTGCACATGTACAAACCTGGTTGCAAAGATTAAACATACCTTTCCTCCTTCTGCTCCCTTAAAGCCAGGTGTGCCTGGAATGCTGATCCCTGCCTTCCCCTGAAAAACAAGCACAGCCTAAGTGAAGGTAACACTCCCAAGGGAGAAGGGGAGAAAGGAACAAAAAACAAGAAAAGAAAAAAGAAAAGAAAAGGCGAGACTGTAACTGAAATCAGTCCTATCTACAGCAGCGTCTCTGAACTCCCACTGGGGGCCAGCAATTTAGTGCAGGACCATTTTGTCTGGAGAAGCATCTAGTGATGTAGCCTCAGCATTACAGGGTTGTATTTATAAGTTTGGTCTAAGTTGCCTGGAAAAAGAGACAAGTTAAAAAAAAAAGGACTGTAGAGGTTTCAGGTGAGATGTGAAAGAGGATGGGGATAAAGGAGGCAGGGACACCAAAGGAGGCCATTCCGTGGGAGAGGAGAAGGCCCTGACATCTGCAATAGCCAAACCATGCAGATGCACAGAGAGGAGACAAGTCAGAGGAACAGGGAAGGCTGACTTGACAGACAAAGAAGTGGGCTGTAGCCCACGAAAGCTTATGCTCAAATAAATTCGTTAGTCTCTAAGGTGCCACAAGTACTCCTGTTCTTTAGACAGACAATGTCTATTCTGTTCCATGATCTTGGCTGCAGTAAGTTCATGAAGCAGAGGGAGCCATGGTGACGCTTCTCCATCCTCACACTTGGTACATCCTGCTATTACAGCAACTCGGCTATTTCTGTCCCCTCTGGGCAGATGAAAAGTAAAGACATATTACACGAGTAATGACCTTTTCTCCCCTTGGTCCAGGAATTCCAGGAGCACCATCCAGCCCGAGGGGGCCAGGCAAACCGGCTTTCCCCTGCGAGAGAGGAAGAGAATGTGGTTCAACGCAGTGCTTGTCATGCCCAAGGCATTTAGGGCTAGCTCCAAGCCACATGATAAAAATGAGGCCCCACAGAGTGCTGGGAATTAGCTCATACAGCATCTTAGCCAGTGAATGCTCGTGCCCTCCAAAGAGGGGAATGTGATGCTAGCCAGAGGCACCTCACTCTTTGGCTTTCTCCAAAGAGTGAGGTGCCTCTGGCTAGCATCACACTACCTCCAGCTTTTGGGCCTCCAGCTTTTGGGCCTCTCTCCTGGCCAGCTCTAACTGCTGCTTCTCGTATTCCACAAGCACAGCTCTAACTCCCTCATAGTTGTGACTGCATCTTCCAGGCCACAGTCAGCATAGAGGTTTTCTAGCTCGGGAATTTTAGCGTATGTCTCCAGCTTACTCATCCTGCCTTTCCCTTTGTTCTAGTTCCCTTACTGAAAATAAACAAACAGAAAATAACAAACCGTAACCTTTTTTCTTCACCCGTTCCCATCCTTCTCACCTTGGACTCTTAGTATCTATGTTACCTGGTGAATAAATTCCAGGAGCGTGACCCATGACTAACCAGCAAACAGGGTGTGGATCCTGCCGATTATGCCTCAATGACATTTCCCAGGATGCATTGCTCTCCACCCCACCCTAAGCAATGGCCTGTGTCTGACAGGCTCCGTCTGGCCCAAAGTGACTATTGGCGAAAGTTCAGCACCAGGCTGTACTCACGGTCTCTCCCGCATCTCCTTTGTCACCCTTGGTGCCGCTTTTCCCTCGAGGCCCCTGTATAATGCATGAGAGACTCTCACCACCTAGAACACCACTGCAGGTTTCCAGGAGCCGCCCTCAGTATCAATCATATGTTCAGTGATTGATGCTCATGCATTAAAGAATCTTTTGGATACAATGACACCCCAGAGACTGCGGCAGCCTGCGCCAGGACACAAGCGGCAGAAAAGACCAGCGGTACAGGGGAGAATCATACTTGACTTACTGTGTTACTATGGCCAGTGATGGTCGTAGGCCTACCAATGCTACTTGGGCAGCTCCCTCCCTGCATCTCTCTCACACACACAGGCACACTCTTGACCAGTAGCCAAAACAACACTACTAGCACCACCAGACAGATCAGGGATCGGAGGGAGGAGTGTGGAGAGAGGGGAGGGGACCAAAAAAAGGAAATGTCTCTTCTTGGCTAGGTCCCAGGCTGAGCATCACAGGGGCACATATTCAATCCATTAGGCAGTTTAAAAATAAAATGCAGGGCCATCAGTCAGTTGCTGAGACTGACAGACAGACATGTTGCATGCAGTCTAGTTGAAGCCATGTTGGTTCCGGGATTTTAGAGAGACAAAGTGGATGAGGTAATGTCTTTTATTGGACCACCCTCTATTGGTGAGAGAGAGGAGCTTTCGAGCCACACAGAGCTCTTCCTCAGATCTGACAGACAGACACACACACATACACACAGGGGATGAAACTAGGAGAAAATCTTAGCCACTTACTCTACGACCTGTGTCTCCTGGCTCGCCCTGAAACAGAGGACAGAGAATGATACAGCCTCAGAACAAGACAGGAGCGATCTTGTTTCCTTCTCAGGGGCCCCCTCCCCTTACGCTGGAGCCTCCTCTCGAAGATCTAAGCAATCCAGGCTGCAGTCTGCCCCACTGGGATCGTTCTGCCCCACGTATGTGAGGGGAGCCGCTTCCCATGTTTGCACCCAAGCAAGATGCTGCAGGATTTACCACTTGGCCTGTGCTCTCCTGCCATTTCAAAGCAGGTGCCAGGATTTTGTTGTTGTTGTTGTTGTTTGTTTCCTTCTGCACATTCAGTGCCAGGGCTGACAGTCCCAGAGGTCGAAGTCCTCTACCCAGTGATGAGCTCCCAAAATCCTAAGAACCGGTTCTTTATAGGGTCCTCACCAAAGACCTGGTAGGGAACTGTGTGGTGAATACAAACCCCATGTACCTGTCTCCACCCCCCCAACTCGACCCCAACCCACGTCCTGCCCCCAACTTTCCTTCTCAGAACTTGCAACCCATCAACCCCGCACCCCTCTTCTTGTCCCCTGACCACCCCTCCCAAGACCCCCCCACTCTAACTGCCCCTCAGGACCCCACTCAAGTCACCCCACTCCCTGTCCCCTGACTGCCCCGACCCCATCCACCACCACCCTGAAAGATCCCTGGAACTCCCACACCTCCCCAACCCCCTTGTACCCTATCACCTGACCATCCCCCCCCGCAGAACTTCTGCCCCCTCCAACTGCTCCCTGCCCCTTAGCCAACCCCTCCTCCCAGCCCCAGACTGGATGCTAAAAGTGGAAGGAGTTGCAGAGCTGCACTAGCGTCGGTGGCGTGGCACACTGGGGCTTTGCAGGGAGGGGAGAGGAGAGCCCAGGGGAGCCTCCCAGCTGGGAGCTCAAGTGGGCCTGACAGGACGGTCCTGTGGGCCAGATGTGGCCCGCAAACCGGAGTTTGCCCACCTGCCAGTCCCTTTAATAACCGGTTCTACACCAGCTTCTAAATTTAACAACCAGTTCTTGTGAACTGGTGCGAAATGGCTCCAGCTCACCGCTGCCTCTACCCCCAGGACAAGAATAGCTGCAATACGAGCATCAGCTACACTGCACATCCCAGAGGTCTCCACCCCGGAAAGCCAACTTGGAGACCACCTCTTGGGCTGAGAGGGGAGTTCAAGCCCCACGCCGCCATTGTCTTCTGCTTAAACTGTCTAGGAGGTGGCTGGGTAGGGACAACTGGGCTGCGCACACTGCAAGCTGGGCTTAAATATTTCACCTCAGCCATGGAACCGCCCCCAGATGGTAACAAGTTTCACTCACTTCTATCCCAGGCTGCATTCAAACTGCCCCCCAGGTCCTCTGAAACTGCAGTTGGACCCCATTGTCTTGTGATGAGAGGTCAGGGTACAGAGAGGGGCCTGATCCTGCACTCAGATGTCACCAGTAAAGCCCCATTGGTGTCAATGGCGCAGGGTTAATTTGCAGATGTCTAGGAGGCCTGATCCCTCGCTGTGTGACAGGCCGGGGGGATGTGGATTCCCCCTGCCTTGACAAGGGTAACCCCCCTAGTCACACCACATTGAGCACACACCCCCAGATGTCTATGGTGGAGCAATGCAGACAAATGGCTAGTTCACAGTCACACACACCTTCACAGACATCCCAGGTGGTCCCTGTGGCCCTGGCGGTCCTGCTGCTCCAGGAACTCCCGGCTGCCCTTTCTGCCCCTGAAATGATTCAAGCCAAACATTTGAGAGACACAAGCTCTACCCCAGTGACCTTTACTCCCACTCCTACCGAAGCTGAGCAGCATATGGGCCAAGGGTAAGTGCCCCATGTCATTCAGTGGAGACTTCTATGGCCAATCACTGAGCTGCACAGAGAGACACTGAAGGAAAGAAATCCATAACCCTGCTCTCAAGAGGACAGAGGATGGCTGCAGTGTAAAGGGAGGATGAGTGTACAGCAGAAAACATTGAGCGGGCATAAGATTATTTAGAACATAGATATTGAGATCCATGCCCCCAGCACTGTGATGCTGCCACCCCTGGGGTGAAAGGCAGCAGCACGTTAATAGCATATAACAACACTGCCAGCAGCTCAGGCCAGGACACGAAGGAGAATTTCGTATCTCATTGAAATGACAAGGGGGAGACTTCAAGAAGCCAGAGAGCAGTTATCCAAACTCTACTTCACAGGATGTGGGGGTTAACAACCCTAATCTTACACAAAGCCCCATGAGAGCCTTAGAGACCACATCCAGCAGCACAGTGCCTTCTAGTGCTGACTCAAAGGAAAGTCACCAGCACCTATACAAGAGACTCCCAGGAAAAGGAAAGCACTGATCTAGCCAGCTCGTATGTTGCATCCCTTTCTCCCTCGGTGCACCTGTTTTGCCTGTTTTGATCCTAAGCTACCTGGTGTAGGGTCCATCTTGTACTATATATGCATGTATGGTGACTAGCACAATCCTAACAAAGACCCTTTGGCCGCTATTAGACTACAGATAATACTAAAGGCCTGGCAGCCTTGCTTGTGAGATCTATGGTGATCATACACCATTTGGAGACATCGCCAGCAGAAGAGAGGTGGGTTATACCAGATGTCATATGTTTACTCACAGGAGAGCCTGGTTGTCCGTTTCGGCCAGGGATCACTTCCACCCCTCCCAGCACGTAGCCCGGTTCCCCCTGCACAACAGGAAGCAGCACACTCAGCAACTGACTAGGGCATCAGGAAGCTTTTCCGCTCAGATTTCCAACCGGGGAAACCTTGAGAATTTGCTCTGTACACAATACACACAGCAACCCGTAGGACCAGATTCCCAGCTGAGGTAGGTCCCCATGGTTCCATTGACTTCAGTGGAACTTCACCCATTTGTGCCAGCTGAAGAGCTAGTCCCGACTTCCTCGCTTTTCAGTCAGTTACTCTATTGCTCCAGAGGCTGTTAGACAGGCAGACAGGACTATAAACAATCATCCCCAAAGGACAAAGCTGATGCAAACAGCTTCATTGACAGACTGGATACAGTCTTTATTGGATACAGACTGGCTAACCTAGGGAGGAGGGCTTTAAACTAGGTTTAATGGGGGCAGGAGACATAATCATACAGGTAAGTCAAAAGCATGGAGATCTGGGAGAAGGGTTATAGTCTGGCTAGAGCATGGGCCATTATAGCAGGGATAAGGGAGAGACAAGAAAGAACATAGGGGGAAATCAAATCCATAAGTGAGATGTCTGTATAGAATGCGAGAAGATGGGGAATAAGCAGGAAGAACCAGCAATGCTAGTTTGTAAACACAACTATGACATAGTTGGCTTCACAGAGACCTGGTGGGATAATACACACAACTGAAATATTGGTGTAGAAGGGTACAGCTTGCTCAGGAAGGACAGGTAGGGAAAAAAGGGAGAAGGTGTTGCCTTATACATCAAAAATGTACACACTTGGTCTGAGGTGGAGATGGAAATAGGAGACAGACTTGTTGAAAGTCTCTGGGTAACGATAAGAGGTTAAAAAAACCCAAGAATGATGTCATGGTAGGGGGCTGGGATGATCTGGAGAAAGGGGTAAACCATGAGGTGGCAAAGTTTGCAGATGATACTAAACTGCTCAAGATAGTTAAGACCAAAGCAGACTGTGAAGAACTTCAAAAAGATCTCACAAAACTAAGTGATTGGACAACAAAAAATTTAATGTGGATAAATGTAAAGTAATGCACTTGGAAAAAAAACCCCAACTATACATAACAATATGATGGGGACTAATTTAGCTACAACTAATCAGGAAAGAGATCTTGGAGTCATCATGGATAGCTCTCTGAAGATGTCTACGCAGTGTGCAGTGGCAGTCAAAAAAGCAAACAGGATGTTAGGAATCATTAAAAAAGGGATAGAGAATAAGACGGAGAATATCTTATTGCTGTTATATAAATCAATGGTACGCCCACATCTTGAATACTGCATACAGACGTGGTCTCCTCATCTCATAAAAGATATACTGGCATTAAAAAAGGTTCAGAGAAGGGCAACTAAAATATTTCGGGGGTTAGAATGAGTCCCATATGAGGAGCGATTAAAGAGGCTAGGACTTTTCAGCTTGGAAAAGAGGAGACTAAAGGGGGATATGATAGAGGTATATAAAATCATGAGGGGTGTGGAGAAAGTGAGTAAGGAAAAGTTATATTATGAGAACAAGTAAATAAGAACTAGGGGCCACCAAATGAAATTAATAGGCAGCAGTTTAAAACAAATAAAAGGAAGTTCTTCTTCACACAGCGCACAGTCAACCTGTGGAACTCCTTGCCTGAGGAGGTTGTAAATGCTAGGACTATCACAGGGTTAAAAAGAGAACTAGATAAATTCATGGAGGTTAAGTCCATTAATGGCTATTATCCAGGATGGGTAAGAAATGGTGTCCCTAGCCTCTGTTTGTCAGAGGGTGGAAATGGATGGCAGGAGAGAGATCACTTGATCATTACCTGTTAGGTTCACTCCCTCTGGGGCACCTGGCATTGGCCACTGCCGGTAGACAGGATACTGGGCTGGGTGGATCTTTGGTCTGACCCTGTATGGCCATTCTTATGTTCAGGAAGAAGAGGTGGATGAGGCTTTTTTTTAAAACTGCTAACTAAATCATCCAAAGCACAGGACTTGGAGGCGATGGGGGACTTCAACTACACAGACATCTGTTGGGAAAATAATATACCAGGGCATAGATTAGCCAACAAGATCTTGGAATGTATTGGGCATATTTTTTTATTTGAGAAGGTGGAGAAAGCTACTAGGAGAGAGGCTGTTCTAGATTTGATTTTGACGAATACAGAGGAACTGGTTGAGAATTTGAAAGTGGAAGGCAGCTTCAGTCAGGGACAGCTGTACTGTTTTCGCAGCCCCAAGCAGCGTGCCAAATTGCTGCCGCGGACAGTGGGGGCAGTCCGTGTGCCATTAGGTGGCACGCTTGTTTCCGCGGTGGCAGCAATTCAGCGGCAGCTTCTATCTTCAGCTGGAAGACAGAAGCTGCACCACCGCGGACAGCTGAACATAGAAGCTGCCGCCGAATTGCCACCGCCACGGGAACGCACGAGCTGCCCTAATGGCACACAGACTGCCCCTGCCATCCGCGGCGGCAATTCGGCGTGCTGCTTGGGGGCAAAAACACAGGGACTGCCACCCCTTGCAGATTGCCGCCCCAAGCACCTGCTTGGAATGCTGGTGCCTGGAGCTGGCCCTGCTTCGGTGAATGTGATCATGAAATGGTAGAGTTCATGATTCTAAGGAATGGTAGGAGGAAAACAGCAGAATAAAGATAATGGATTTCAAGAAGGCAGACTTTAGCAAACTGAGGGAATTGGTAGGTAAAGTCCTATGGGAAGCAAGTCTAAGGGGAAAAACAATTGAAGACAGTTGGCAGTTTTTCAGAGACATTATTAAGGGCACAAAAGCAAACTATCCCACTGCATAGGAAAGAGACCACCTTGGCTTAACCTGGAGATCTTCAATTATCTGAAACGCAAAAAAGAATCCTACAAAAAGTGGAAACTAGGTCAAATTACAAAGAATGAATATAAACAAACAACACATGCCTGTAGGGATAAAGTTAGAAAGGCCAAGGCACAAACTGAGATTAAACTGGCTAGAGGCACAAAGGATAACAAGTATCAGAGGGGTAGCCATGTTAGTCTGGATCTGTAAAAGCAGCAACGAATCCTGTGGCACCTTATAGACTAACAGACGTTTTGGAGCATGAGCTTTCGTGGGTGAATACCCACTTCGTCGGATGCATGTATTCACGCATGAAAAGTTCTATGCTCCCAAAATCGTCTGTTAGTCTATTAAGGTTCCACAGGATCTCTGTTGCTGCTTTTAAAAGGATAAACAGAAAACTTCTACATATACATTAGAAGCAAGAAAGACCAGGACAGGTAGGACCACCTACTCGATGAGGGGAGGGAAAGAATAACAGAGTAATTGAAAATGCCGAGAAGTGCTAAGATGAACTCTTACTTCAGTTTCACCAAAAAGTTTTAGTAGCAATTGGACATTCTAACAAGTGAATTGGCAGTGAAGGGAGGTAGGATCAGAGGCTAAAATTAGGGGAAAGAGCAAATTGAAAAAACTTAGAACAATGAGACAGTTTTTCAAGTCAACCAGGCCTGATTAAAACACCACTTGAATACTCAGGAGATGACTGAGAGATGTCTGACGCATTATGATTATCTTGAAAATCATGGGAAGATGCGGGTGAGATTTCCAGAGGGACTGGAAAGGGCAATTTAGTGCCAATCTATAAAAAGGAATAAGACAACCCTGAGGAATACAGCCAGTCAGCTTAAACTTCAGTACCTGGACAAGGTAATGGAGCAAATTATTAGCACACCAATTTGCAGAACCTAGAAGATATAAGGTGATCAAGCACACAGTCAGCACGGATTTATCACGAACGATCGTGCAAGCCAGCCCTAATAGCGTACCTGTTCACAATAACAAGCCTCTTGCGGCATGGGATGCAGTCAGATGTGGTATATCTTGACTTTAGTAAGGCTTTTGATACAGGTTCTCACCATGACTTCTCTAAAACACTGGGAAATACAACCTAGATGAAGCAACTATGAGGTGGGATGCAAACTGGTTGCAAACTGTTCCTGGAAGTATTCATCAGTGGTTCACAGTCAAGCTGGAAGGATAACAAGTGGGGGTCCTGCAGGATCAGTTCTGGGTCGGGCTCTTTTTCCATATTCTTCATCAATGATTTTGATGGCATCAGAGATTACATAGAAGTTGTGAATCACACCAAGCTGTGCAGCGATGGGGAGCAAGTACTAGGGGATAGGATTTCAAATTCAAAACAAAATCTGGACAAAACCTGAAGAAAGGTCTGAAGTTAAAAAGATGAAATTCAAATAAAGAATAAACTCCAAGTTGCAAATACAAAATTGGAAATGCTTGCCTAGGAAGGAGTTCCTGCCAGAAGGGATCTGGAGGTGCATGTCAGTTGCAGCTGATTTCTCCTAGATAGATATGAGTCAGTAACAGTGTACATTTGTTGCAAAAAAAGCAAACACCATTCGGGCTGTATGAGCAGAGTGTCTGTTGATGCAAGACAACAAGCAGAAGTCTGCTTCTACACTGCACTGATTAGGCCTCAGCTGGAGTATTGTGTCCAGTTCTGGGCACCACATTTCAGGAAAGATGTGGACAAATTGGAGAAAGTCCAGAGAAGAGCAACAAAAATTATTAAAGGTCTAGAAAACATCACCTCTGAGGGAAGATTGAAAAAAGGGGGCGGGGAAGGGTTTGTTTAATCTAGAGAAAAGAAAAGTGAGGTGGGGGGACATGATAACAGTTTTCAAGTACATAAAAGGTTGTTGCAAGGAGGAGGGAGAAAAATTGTTCTCCATAACCTCTGAGGATAGGACAAGAAGCAATGGCCTTAAATTGCATCAAGGGCAGTTTAGATAGGACATTAGGAAAAGCTTCCTAACTGTCAGGATGGTTAAGCACTGGAATAAATTGCTTAGGGAGGTGGTGGAATCTCCATCATTGGAGATTTAAGAGCAGGTTAGACAAACACCTGTGAGGGATGGACTAGATCAAGGGTCGGCAAACTTTGGCACCTGGCTTGTTACGGTAAAGCCACTGGCAGGCCAGGCCGGTTTGTTTATCTGGAGCGTCTGCAGGCACGGAGCCCCGCAGCTCTCACTGGTGGGGGTTCGCTGTTCCCGGACAATGGGAGCTGTGGGAAGCAGTGGCTAGCACATCCCTCAGCCTGCACTGCTTCCCACAGCTCCCAATGGCCAGGAACAGTGAACTATGGCCAGTGGGAGCTGAGGGGCTCCGTGCCTGCAGATGCTCCAGATAAACAAACTGTCCCTGCCTGCCAGCGGCTTTACCCTGATGGGCCAGGTGCTAAAGGTTGCTGAACCCTGGACTGGATAATACTTAGTCCTGCCATAAGTCGGGACTGGACAAGGAGACATTTCAAGGTCCTTTCTAGTCCTACGATTCTACAGTTGACAGGTGATGCTCAAAATTTGCAGATCGACCCATTAAGCAGAGTGCTAGATTCCTTGTGAAATTATTGAGCCGAGTGAGATTAATCAGGGATTTGTATTAATGCATGTGCAGTCCTCTCCCATTAACCCTGGTAGGACTTAACCTTCACTAGAGACTCAGTTTAACAAACCTGCCGGGAGGTCTGCATTGCCCTTCAATGTCTGCATACAATGCACACCGGGAGCTGTGCGTGGATACAAGACAACTGACCTTCCCCAATGTTACACTGCATCTGGTTCCGTTCATTTTATAGATTGTACCTCCTGGACAGCTGTGCTTCCCTTATCATTGACAGCAGCTCACTGCTGACATTATGGCTGCACACCATGGTCACTGGGAATTTCACAGCCTCAGCAGAGATGGTTCTCGGACCTCCTGTTCCCAGTGTACAGGCCTCTAGCCCCTGAGCTGGAGGAGAATCTCCATCAGCTGCCAGCCATATAAGGCCAGTGACATGCACTTCAGAAGTTCTGATTCTATCCAGTAGAGAGCAGTGAGACATACACACCTTAGTAGGAGGGCAGTGCATTACAATGGCTTTTTCTATTGAAACATGTAAAGGGAACTCACTCTGTCTCCTTTTGGCCCCGCTGGCCCTGAATATCCAGGAGGTCCCTGGAATTTAAAATAAATCACACAGAGTTAAATAACAGAGAGAAACTGGCTCACAGAATAATTGCCAACCCACAGTCCCTTAGGTGAGATGATCACTTATAAACCCAAGGCCGTCAGTTCCATTCTGATGGATCCTAAACTATAAACCCATCTCCACTAGATGACTAATTTTTGTTAGCCCACTGAGCGATAACTTAAACAGGTTCCAATGAGTAGGGTTCCTTCCTTTGTGGTACCAACATCAATAGGAATCACGTATCCACTAATTTAGTGTATTACATGTCTCCCTCTAGTGGCTGATGCACATAAGATAAGAGCTTACTACTGCTACCAGCTACTCCTTTTGCTCAGGCAGTCGAAAGCCATTGTAGCTCACATGTTCAGTCCCCATTCATGACCTATGATGAGTGGTGGATCACTGTATACACACTCTACAGGGACAACATGACCCCTCCGAATGGAGTGAGGTGAGTGTTCGTTTGCAATGGTGGTTTCTGTGACTGGGCCCCCTGTGATGACAATCACTGGGAAAATGCCTCTCACAGGAAAACACAAAAGTATCAGAGTGAAATAAATGTCCCT
Organism: Chelonoidis abingdonii; assembly: GCF_003597395.2. Classification (NCBI taxonomy): domain Eukaryota; kingdom Metazoa; phylum Chordata; order Testudines; family Testudinidae; genus Chelonoidis; species Chelonoidis abingdonii. Next base: position 3,028,889 of record NC_133769.1, read on the forward strand.
TTATCCCAATCCCATGCGCTAGACTTACACAACAGGGCTTGAACTAGGGATCTGAAGCCCTTAAGCCAAAGGGAGAGCTCCAGTAGTTGGCTGTTATCCTCCCCAGAGTCAGCCACTGGCAGGACACATTATCACAAGCACTTAGCCAATGTGTTATCACAATCACTGAGCTCCAGCGAGTGTGAGCAGACACTACATGTCTGTGCAGGTAAGGCTAAGTCACAGGCATTGTCCTCTGCACTGAGTGGCAGAAAGTCTGTGCAATGCTCCCTAGGGACAGAAAGATGGACACAGCCTCAGGCATGATCCTTCTTAAGCTGATGAGGCACTTGGCTGTATGCATCTCTCACTGGCCTTGTTTTGGCTATAGGGCAGGAGTCATTTGGCCCCGGCAGTACCCAATAAATGCAAAAATCGGGTTCCCTGGGGCTCTCCCTCTGGCTCTGCATGATTGACTTGGCCGTTGCCCATGCAACCCTCCATGCCCGCATGGTGCAGGATCCAGTGAGGGTTATTTGGGTGCTGCTGAGATTCTGAGACCTTGCGGGTCAGAATACTTACGAGATCGCCTTGGGTACCAGGGAGCCCCTGTAAATTGAAGGAGGGAAAAATAGATGTTCAAACACTGGAAAAGAGGTTTTCCTCCCTTTATTAATCCCCGCGTTGACAATGCTCATTCATCCAGATATTTACCATCAGCCCAGGAGAGCCAGGAGGGCCCACTCGCCCAGGTCGACCTGGCAGTCCGGGAATTCCATCTTTCCCAGGCAGCCCCTAAATACATGGAAAGTAACAAGGTCAGAGACAGGGGCATAGCTTGGGTGGTACTGCAAGAACTGCCATGCCAGCCTCCAATAACTCCGGTCAACATTTTTTTGGCCAGTGGTAGTAGAGGATATTCTAACAGCACTGGCTTCCCTTTCCTTAGAAAAACACATCAGTGTTTTATTGGCAGTTGGATGCCCTCTGTGGGAGAAACAGCCATGAGCACATGGGATTTCCCAGCCCAGACAAGTTTTGCAAGCTTGAAAATTGGCTTGACAGCGTTTGCAAAGGCATGAATCCTGCTGGGATTATCCATCCCTAATTCCTCATGGATTCCGCATGTTCTGGGACACAGGAGCCCTGAGCTAGCAACCAAACAGGCCTTGACCTCAACAGCCCAGTCCTGCTTAGCCACACAGGAAGTTGTGGCCCATGGGATATAATGTCTTCTCCCCTATTCATGAGACATCAGTTTCTGGTCTCCTCTTTCTCTTTGCAAGGAGAATCATCTCTCAGAAAAACAAAGTGTCATGCCCATGCATCTCTCTCTCTCCCTCTCCCACACGCACCTTCAGTCCTGTTTGATTTTCAAAGCTAGCAGAGAACAGGGCACATTAAATGCACCATGCACTGGGACAGCCTTTTGTAACTATTAATTACCTAACCACATGCTAATTAATCCAGTGCATCACTCCTGCTTCGAGACTCACCCTCTCTCCCTTCTCTCCCTTTACAACCAAGCTGTATGGATCGTAACTGCCTCCAGTCTGCAAACCGGTGAAGTTCTTGAAAAAGAAAAAATGGAAAAACAATTCAGGATGTTATTACCCTCCAAAGAAACACAGATCAACTCACACAACACAGCCCTGGGAAGGGCAATTTAGCCCACTACTCAGCCATTTACAACAATGCATCTTAAGAGGTGGAGAGAGAGTTATTGGATTCCTTTAGAAATCCAATCCTCTGCAGAAGGGTGAACTTCACTCCCTAGAGGCTACATTCAGAACCCAAGCCTGTTAGCCTCCTTTTTGATGTTACGCTTTGCTTATATTTCTCCCTGTCCCAGAGGGCCTGTCCAAGGCCTCAAGCCATTGGGAAAATGTATTTCCTGGTTCACGTGGAGGATCTTCTCTGATCGTACTCACCAATTCTCTGGGTGGGCCTCTCTCGCCCTGCACGACAAAGAAACAGAACTAGAGTCACACAAGGTGGCACTGCAGAACAGAGTAGAGAGAGCTTAAACTAGGGCTGGGAAGTGGGACCGCTCAGTTACAGGGCCTGGGAAATACTCATGGATTACAGGCCTATGTCAAAATCAGATCCTGTTCTCAGCTGCACAGGTGCAACAAGATGGCGAGCTCTCTAGGTAGGGGCTCTCTGTAATGTGTTTGTACAGCACCTAGCGCAGTGAGACTGCAGCCTCTAGGTTACATCACTGAGAACAGAATTTAGCAGAGATGAAATAAAGAAGAGCCCCCGTCCTCCCAGCCCAGAAGCTTTCTCTGCCCTGTTTTCTCTAGTCTGCTTTTAATTAACCCATGTAAATTGGGTTCTGATTAGAAGTGTACAGAGAGATGACAGCCAGGTTTACACTGCGGATGTGTCAGCTCTGCTCGAGCTAGCACACTAAAACCAGCCATGAGACTAGCGGAGCACAGCTACCCACCTGACGGTGTAGCCAGCGGGCCCAGGAGGGTGTGTAAGCTGAGCTACCACCCTTGCTGTGCCTGCTCTAGGTACAGAGAGAGGCTGAGTTCAACCTAGTGACCCAGAAGGTCACTAACATCTGTAATTTCCATCAGGCACTGACCACGTGAGTACTACCCTGTTAACCCTTTCACTGCTGCTTTGGAGCCTGGCCTGCTTGCACATTCTAGTGAGGGAGGAATCCAGGCCGATGGAGCAGTAAAAGGTATGATCCAGAATCACAGGGAGTGCTCATTTTAGACTGGAAATAAGGCATAAATCTGTAATGGTGAGGTTGTGGTGGCTTCTCCATCGCGGACCATTTTTAACTCAAGTCTGGATGCTTTTCCAACAGATATTCTCCTTCAGGAATTCTTTTATTCTACAGGAGGTCAGACTAGATGATCACAATGGTCCCTTCTGGCCTGGGAATCAAGCCCACCGACACTATCCTTGTAGCATGCTAACTCAAATCCATGTGCACGCACTGGTAAGCAATGCTCCCAGCTGCAGTGTAGACATAGCCGTCGTGACTTGCCTCAGGCCATAAAGGGAGTCTGTGGCATAGCTGGGAATTAAACCTGTGTCTCTGAGACACTAGCCACTGAACTACCCTTCCTCTATATGGAAGAGCATTTTCATAGCTTGGAACTATTTGATCGTATTGTTTCCCCCTATTGTTAATCCAAGAAGCACATTTCTAATCCCATAGGGTTCACCCCTTTGAGCTAACATACAACTTGTCCTATTTACGGCACGGTTTTAAATTCATTGGCCATCTCATTTTTTTAAACATCTTTTAGCCTCATTTAGACAAGGTCAAAGAGTATGCGCTTGTAGCAATGTCCAGCAGAGAATAGGAGCGTTTGGATCCAGGATTTTGGATCTAGAAATACAGTCCCTAATTCGACCTCAGATGGAGGCGAGCTCCCAGCCCAACCCTCGTAATCCAAACACACCTCTCCTGTTCTGAGTTACCCAGATTAACACCCAGATATTTGGTACGTCAGCCTGTTGCAAGGTGACTCAAAGGGTTCAGACCTTGTACACTGAGCCCTGCCCTTCAGTTACTAATTTGACTTGGTGAGATCTCTCATCCAGAGCCCAATGTAGGCAACAGTCTCCTCCTGGCTGTTTCATGGCTCTTGCCGGAGGCCTATCTACAGTGTCTGTCTTGGGTATTTCTCTGGTCCCCTCCAGCGTAGCACGTAAATGCCAAGGCTTGCGTGTTCCCATTGAAGAGTGAAATCGCTCAGCTGGCTAGAATATTTACCTTCTCTCCTTTCAGAGCCTGTAACAGAACAAGAATAGAAGCGGTGATGGCAACAGAGTAAACAGGAAGAAAAATGATTGCAATTCTTCCCCCCGCCTCTTATTGCAGAACTGGCAAGAAATGGCTTCCCATCCCTTCCAGAAGGTTAGCATGGTCAACTGTTACAATTGCTCCTCCTCTCTCCCAGCCTTTATGGTGGGTCAGAGGTTGGCTAGAGGTGCTTCCCAATGCAGGCAAGAACTGACTGATGCTTTATTTTTAACAGTGGGAAAGACAATGGCTCATAGGAAACTATTAAATAAATGCAACAGACCATCTCCTGCTTGGCATTCAAATCCTCCTAAAATCTCACAGCACATTTTTAACAGGGAAGGCCATTAACCATTGGAACAACTTGTCTGAGGACATGGTGGAGTCTCTGTTACTTCTAGTCTTTAAACCAAGACTGGATGTCTTTCTAAATTCAAACAGAAGTTATGGGCTTCATGCAGAAGTTACTGGGTGAGGTCCCCTGGCCTGGGTTATGCAGGAAAGCAGACTAGATGGTCATAATGGTTCTTTTTGGCCTTAAAAAATCTATGAATTCACCTGCAATGCCCATAATAAACAAGTTGATAATAATGATGAGAGGTCACAGGTTGCTTCTCATGCAATGAGATGCTGCATGTTTGTGGAGTGCACAAATGACAGGTCTGAGCATGAGATCTCCAAATGTGAACAACTGGTGACCTAAGCCACGGCTTGTGCCCATGTCTCCAGAGGTAAAGAGCCTTGATTGGCCACTGCTCCTATTTTGTGCTGATGTAATTCTATTCAAGACAGCGCAGTTACTGTGGCATAAAACTGGAGCAAGTTGGTAGGGGATCAACCCCAAACTAATGAGTGCGCTCACTGCACGTGTCTCATTCAATATACTCCCGCAAGCACACCCTACTGAGCTGCTATCACTCTTCTTATCTTTGAGCACATGGGATTGCATGGGCCCTCTGGTCTTTGGATTTCTGGATCAGCAGAAGCTGGATCATGGACTGATGAGTTGTTCTCCTTGCCACCAACCTGCTGCAGTTTGACCATATCCTGTCTAGCAACCTACAGCACGCAGCTTGAGTTAGATTTGTCTTATCAAAGAGGATTATGGGTGTCTAAGGACCCATTTAGTTACAAACTATTGATATCACGTTGCCAGGGGTGAATTGAGCAGACAACTCTCACCAGGAGACAACTGTGCATTGGCAATTCATTCAAGTATTTTTTCACCCTGTAATGGATACGACACTGACTTAACGGATAACCAGGAAAAGGCCAGATTCTGATTTCATCTATGCCTGTTTTACATTGCTGTCTTGGATGGCATGACTGCCAGCTGACAGCAGAGGATGATAAGTGAGATCAGAATGAGGCCCAAAGCCTCGTTTATAATACTTAGTTTTGCCATAAGCGTGGAGGACTGGACTAGACGACCTCTCGAGGTCCCTGCCAGTCCTACGATTCTTAACTTTTTAGGTGTGCTTTGAACCAGAACACACGGTAGGAGCACAATCACAGGCTGCCAGAAATGACCTCTGGGAAGTGAGCTGGGTTCTCTTCAAAGCTTTCTGTAGGAAACAGAGCATAAACACGGAAACAGTGTAGGAGAAAGTAGCTCACCTCCCCAGGCTGCAGTTGGGCTCCCGAATGCGGCAAGTCAGAGCAAATGGTTTCTATCACCTCCTGGATGATGTAGGGGAAGTCCTCAAAGGTGCTGATGTAGAAAACATTCTGCAGGTTGCGGTGTAACAAGATGCTGTTCAGTTCTTGGGGGTCAGCTCTCGAAACCCCCACGGCAATGACACGGATTCCTGAAACAAATGGCTCCCTCATTAGACAGACATACGGGCAGAGAGCTTCCAAACTGGCTAGGGCAGTGGTCCCCAACCTTTTTGTGGCCAGTAGCACATTCATGTTTTCAGAAGAGTGTGGCGGGCGCCAACAATTTTTCAAGACTTATTTTGCATTTGTACATTAAATAATACAAAAAACATCATATTTAATATTACATAATATGTGAATACAGAGAGAAGAGAGAAGCCAGAGAAAAGCCGCGAGGACAGAACACCAGTGCCTGCAGCCGCGGAGTACTCTGTCCCCAGCAGGTGCGGGGGCCCAGATTCTCTCCTCAGCTGGGCACTAGATGGGTCCCATGCCTGCCGGGGACCAAGAACACTGGCGCCCGCAGCCTGCAGCCCCGGAGTTCTCTGTCCCTGGTAGGCACGGGGCCACGGCTTCTCTACGGCTTAATCCATGGCCCTGTGTCTGCCTGGGACTGAGAACACCGGTGCCCGCGCCTGCAGCTTGAGTTCTCTGTCCCTGGCAGGTGCGGCGCCGTGGCTTCTCTCCAGCTTAATCCATGGCCCTGTGTCTGCCTGGGACTGAGAACACTGGCGCCCGCGCCTGCAGCTTGAGTTCTCTGTCCCTGGCAGGCACGGGGCCGCAGCTTCTCTCCAGCTTAAGTCATGGCCCTATGTTTGCCTGGGACTGAGAACACCGGCACCTGCGCCTGCAGCTTGAATTCTCTGTCCCTGGCAGGTGCGGGGCCGCAGCTTCTTTCCCCTGCTGGGTACTAGGCAGGCGCACATAAATGCCCTGGCAGGAGCCATGGCACCCGCGGGCACCACGTTGGGGACTACTGGGCTAGGGGGTTTCACATCACAGTGCCCATTGACGCTGATTAATGGGAGTGGTGGGGTTAAATCCACCCATCAGCTTGGAAATTCTCAATCGCAAAGTAAAGCCAGGCTCAGCTCCCGGCCACAGCTTGTCTTGATTCACTAGAAATTGCTCACATTGGAGTGGGGAGTCAACTCAACCCCTAAGACACCTGTTTCCCTTTGTCACCTGGGGGAACTGAGGGTATGGGTTGTGAGATCGGACTCCCCTCCCACTCCAGAGCTGGTCTCCAGGCAGTACCAAGATACATTCATGGGCAGTGCATGGGAGAAGCTAGCACTGCCATTGCCTGGGACAAAATGTGGACATCAGTTTCTTATATGGTTGTCAACTTTGTAATATTTAAAAACAGACACTCCAGCAGGCATGCCAGAACCTCCTCCACCCCAGCTCTTTCCCCTGAGGCCCTGCCTCTTCCCTCAAGGCTCTGCATCTGCCCTGCCCCTTCCCCATGAGACCCCACCCCTGTTCGCTTCTCTGTCCTCCTCCCCCTGTCACTCACTACTCTTCCCCTCTCTCCCCCACCTCTGTGTGGAGCCAGGGCTGGGCACTGCAACTGCCCAACACAGGTAGGAAGCGGCTCCAGCTAACTAGGGGCTGGTGAAGGTGATGACTCAGCACCACCTGCCTCCCCTGCCTGAAGTGACCAGACTTTGGGTGTCCAGTCTGTAGATTTGACCGGACACCATCAGGTCCCCTTTTCGACCAGACATTCCGGTCGAAAACCAGGCACTTGGCCACCCTAGTCTCCAGAATGGTCAGCCATCAGAGCATTAAATCCAGTGCAGGTCAGATTCTTCATCTAAAAACATTAGGCCAAGCTCATCCCTGGTGTATTGGGCTCAGTATGTCTGGCCAGGGGCACACCCACACTTTTAGTGAAGGAAGGCGAGATAAGAGCCCAGGAAGCCAAACACACCCAAAGATCCCTACCTAACGCATGTGCCACTCTGGCAGGTGGCAACACATCATCCTGGGACTGTCCATCGGTCACTAGCATCAGCGTGTGAGGCACGGTTGGTCTCATCCCTTTGGAGGACTGAAATAACTCCTTTAGTGCATAGCCTAAGCCACGACCTGGGGGAAAGCAAAAAGATGCACAGCCTAGAACATAAGAACAGCCATGCTGGGTCAGACCAAAGGTCTATCTAACTCAATCTCTTGTCTTCTGACTGTGGCGAACACCAGGTGCCCCAGAGGGAATGAACAGAAGAGGTAATCATCAAGTGATCCACCCCCTATTGCCCATTCCCAGCTTCTGGCAAACAGGCTAGGGACACCATCTCTGCCCATCCTGGCTAATAGCCATTGATGGACCAATTCTCCATTAACTTATTTAGTTCTTTTTTGAACTCTTTTATGGTCTTGGCCTTCACAACATCCTCTGGCAAAGAGTTCCCCAGGTTGACTGTGCGTCGTGTGAAGAAATATTTCCTTTTGTTTGTTTTAAACCTGCAGTCTATTAATTTCATTCAGTGACCCCTAGTTCATGTGTTATGAGAAGAAGTAAATAACACTTCATTCTTTACATTCTCCAAACCAGTCACACCTAGATCTCGCAATGCCAGGTGTCTGAATAGTACTGCTGTGGGGCTGAGTCCATCTGATCCAGTTTACAGGTGGAAAAAAAGGACATGTTAGAAAACGTACAGGCTGGCCACATTAAGAGACATTAATCGGTGCCAGAGCCACTTTAGGAACATAGGAGTCAAGACTGGAAGGGACTTCCTAGGCCATTGAGTCCAATCCCCTGTTATCACAGATAACCCTGACACATACTCCCATTCATAAATTTATCAGATGCCCTTTTAAAACTAGGTAGGTTGTTTGTCCACTGCTACTCCTATAAAGAGGTTGCTTCAGAACCTCTCCCTGGTCTGGTGGTGTGGCAATGTCTTACTGGCGCAACGCCTCCTGCTGGTCGTCCAGGGAATTAGCTTTTCCAGCCTTGGAGCACCCTCTGCTGGCTGATGTCTCGCCTGCCACTGGTCCCCTGTGTCCCTCCCAGACCCCGGTGCCCCTTTTTCTCAGAGTTCTGCTCTCCACAGTACCCCCACAGCTCTGGGTCTCCCCTCCCCAGGGAACCCCCAACCCTCTATCCCTACCTCGCCTCAGTCTATGGCTGCTGCCGGTCACCATCTAGTCCCCTCTTACTGGGGCAGACTACAGTGTACAGGCCATTTATCACTGGCAAAGAGGGAGTTGGACCTGCTGCCTCTACAACCCCAGCACCTGGTTTGGCATTGCACAGGGCCTGCAGCCTGGGGAGTTGCTGGGGGGAGCTCCCCTCACCTTTCCCCAGCCCTGCTCTGTTGCCTGCACCCTGAGTTCCCAGGCAGCTAGGTCCTTCTCCCTCTGACACTGGAGGGAGAGCAACTAGCTCCTGGCTCAAAGCCCCTTTATCAGGGCCAGCTGTGGCCTGATTGGGGCATGGCCCAGCTGTGGCTGCTTCCCCAATCAGCCTAGGCTTGCTGCTTAGGAACAGGGTAACTACCCTGCTACAGGTGACTAGAAGCCTTCCTCTAATTTCTATCCTAATTAACTTGCTCCTCGAAGACAGGGGCAACTATTTAGGTGACCAGCTTAGAAAGGGTAAAATGAGGGCTAACTTCCCCCATTTTAAAGCTCCTGTGGGTGTATTTCAGAGTCTTTGCAATAGGAACCCAGGTAAAACCTAATTATGTTATCTGAACGGACTAGCTACATGGCTAATCCTTCTCTAGCATGCCTGTAGTTACACACAGTGCATCTTCAGACGGCTGAAGGTTTGGAGGATTTCTTTTTTAAAATATGAAATATCTTGGATCAGTTGCTCCTTTACTAGCCTTGATGCTCCGAACATAGGCGAAGGATGTGTAGATAATTTTATCCCCAACAGGAGGGGTTTTCAAAAATACACTGAATTGGCCTCTCTCTCTTTCCCGTGAAGTCAATGGTAAAACCCCCCCTTGACTTCAGTGGGAGCAGAGCTAGGTCAGCGCGAAGATCTTCTGAAAGTCCTACCTAATGTGCACACATATGTATTATTACTGAGAGTTATAGACGTGCATCCAAAAGGAACAGATCCTGTGATCTAAATAAATCCCTAGGAAACAGAATCTAGCACTGAACCATAAAACTTAATGCTGCGAATTCTTGCGTGTAAGACTAGTAGGATTGGAGATAGGATCAAGGCTACGTCTTAGAGGTAAAAGCACTCTTAAAAATATCCCCAGTGGATAGGTCACCTTATGGTTAGAGCTCCATTAAATTAAGGAAGGTGATGGGATATAAAATGATAAAGAGACAGTCAGACAAAAAATTGAGAAGCTGATGAAAGAACCAGAATAGATGGCCAGGCTATTATTAAAAAAATGGGTCCAAACCAAAACTCTAGACCCATCCCAGTCCAAACTTTAAAGAAGTTTAGATCTTAACTTCACAAGCAACCAAACAACCTCTATAACAGACGGATTCAAAACTCAAAAACAAAATCACTCCCCCCCCCGATTGCTGGGGAAGTAGAGAGCCAAATCCAGCTCAAGGCCTGATGACTTGGCCCCATATTTCTAGCTGTAAAGTACACGTCCTGCAAACGCTGACATGCACACACGGTACGCACCCGTCTTTGTATTGCCTCCAGTGTACTGCAGGTCCTTGAGGGCTTTGAGAACTCCATTCCGATCCTTGTGCTGGTTAAAGTGGAATTCAGTCCTGGGCTCTTCGCTGTACTGAGTTACAGCAATCTGCCAAAGAGACATGAGGCCGATAAAGGTGGCAGAATGGAGCTAAGGAGCATGAGTCATGGATATAAGCACACAAGTAAAAGGCATAGATTATGGGAGGGGGATGCTATTCATGATCTGCAGTCAATGAGAACATGGAACTCCACCTTTCTTAGTCAAATGAAAGAAAGCAACATGGAGCCTTAGCCTAAAGATCCAATTCAGATATCACGTGTGCAAAGTGGATCATTACAAACAAAGGACCTATAGCAAAGCCTATGGAAGCCAGTAGAAGTCTTTCCGTTGACTTCACTGGGTGCTGGATTAGGTCCAAAGTGAGCACGTTGAAACACAAGGTTTCAATAGCGCTGAGATCTTCTTTTTAGTGAGGGTTGAGGCTTGGGGAAACTCCTAGAAAATGGCATAAAACAGAGAATGTCCAGCTGGGGGCCAAGAGGAAGGCTGGCCCAATGGTTAGGATGCTAGTCTCAGGCTTAGGAGAGGTGGGGTCAATTACCTTCTCTGCCACCGACTGCCTGTGTGATCTCAGGCAAGTCATTTATGTTCTCTAAGATTCACAGTGGAGAGACTGCATTCCCTTAACTCACAGGGGTGTTGTGAGAATGAAGAAAGGTACCTACAGTAGATATATAGACAGAATAATGCTCTCTTGCCTGTGTTCCCTCGGGCCCAATTCTGGGGAAATAGGAGACGATCCGGAAGAGGAAGTCCTTCACTTTATTGAAATTGCTCTGGCCAATGCTTGAAGACTCATCCACCAGGAACGCGATGTCCGCTTTGAACTTGCCACAGACTGAGAAGGGAAGGTAGAATGTCCATAAATCAAGGACAGGAAGGCCATGGGTTTCCAATGTGTCTCATATTGGACGAGATTTGTCATAAAGGGTTGGACTATTCTTCTTTATGGGAGAACAGTCCGAGACACAATCACGCCTTGTGGTTTCAAGGGTGTGTTGAGTGAAGAAGATACAATACATCCACCCCCATGGGATGCTGCTGCACACCTCAATTCTTTTACATGCATTTTATGCCTCCTCTTTATGTATTAGACACTGACCACCATCAGAGACACGACGTCAGACACAATGGTTCATCAATCTGTTTCAGAGCAGTGGTCTCAATATTATTACAATTATAACAGGTGTGATTATCTAACAACTCTTGGCTCTTTCACCTGCTGACAAAAAGGAAAGCACTCCACCTACTGGATTGCACTGCTTAGGCCTCAGCTGGAGTACTATCTCCAGTTCTGGGTGCAACATTTCAGGAAAGATGTAAACAAATTGGAGAAAGTCCAGAGAAGAGCAACAAAAATGATTAAAGGTCTAGAAAACATGACCTATGAGAGAAGACTGAAAAAGTTGGGTTTCTTTAGTCTGGAGAACAGAAGACTGGGGGGAGGGGGGCATGAGAACAGTTTTAAAGTACATAAAAGGTTGTAACAAGGAGGAGGGAGAAGAACTGTTCTTCTTAATCTCCAAGGATGGGACAAGAAGCAATGGGCTTAAATTGTAGCAAGGGCGGTTTAGGTTCGATGTTAGGAAAAATTTCCTAACTGTCAGGGTGGTTAAGCACTGGAATAAATTGCCCAGGGAGGTTGTGGAATCTCCATCATTAGAGGTTTTTAAGAGCAGGTTAGACAAACAGCTGTCAGGGCTGTTCTAGGTAAGACTTAGTCCTGCCATGAGTGCAGGGGACTGGACTAGAAGACCTCTCAAGGACCTTTGCAGTCCTACAATTCTATCATTCTATGATTGCTATCATGCCTCCTGCACACTTGTTTTTGGTCTGTGGTTTTCCCTCCAAGTATTCACCCAGCCCATCCCAATTTTAGCTCATGAGATCAGAGGAGACCACAGCATCCAAGAGGTACGCTGGTTATAACGCACCAATGCATCAGCACTGAATCCTGTGCGGATTCAAACTCACTGGGCCCAGAGAGGGTGGTCAACGGTGGAGACACTTTAGTTGTCACAACTGTGGTTGCTGGGGTCGTTCTTAATGTCATGGTGGCAGCTGATGGAAGAGGAGTGGCCCTTGCATGGCTAGAGCCCACGGACCCGAGGCTCGTAGTGGCAGGCGATAAAGAAGTAATGGTAGGAGCAGGAGTGGAAGGATTCCCTTGAGATCCCACTGTAAAAAGCAAACAAAGGAGGGGAACTGCATCCATCGCTTAACTAGATCATAGTAAAAACACGACTAGCACTGAAAGGCATTGGGATTGCATGGGAACAAGCCATACCAAGCACCATCTCATGAGCTAGTGGTGACAGCAAAGACACCAGCAGGAATTGCAACACAAGACTCCGTTTCTCATACCTATCTGGTCAGTAAGGGCCGCCTCTGGCCCCTCTGCCTCTCCATAGAGTGGCCTTATTGAAAATGAGTACACCCCTCTTGGCTTCAGGTCTGTAACTCGATACGATCTAGAAGCTGCTCCCAACAGTTCAGAGGAAAGGTCAGACCCTGGAAAAAAGCAAGGAAAGAGGGTAAGTTACTCGTAGACTTTAAGGGCAGAAGGGACCATCATGATCATCTCGTCTGACCTCCTGCACATTGCAGGCCACAGAACCCACTCCTCTAGTAGGCCCAATAACTCTGACTGACTTACTGAAGTCCTCATTTGTGATTTACTGACTTAAAGTTACACAGAATCCACGCAAGCATCTCAATGCACTGTACAAATTTTAGACCAGTTAAGTCTCCCAACACCCTTGTAGGGTAGGCATCATCACTCCCAGTATTTATTAGGAAACTGAGGCCCAGAGATGACTCATCCAAGGTCACAGAGGAAGAGCGGCATTGTGGGGAAAGTCCAGAGTCCCAGTCCTCTGCTCTCACTACTAAACAAGACTCTTATTTCTCGGAGGGAAATGAATGATGAAAGAGAGAAAGAGCTTAGCAGGATTCAAAAGAAGGATCACACATGTATACGGATAATGAGAACATCCACAGTGGCGTTAAATTGAATTAGAAAAAGATCAGGAATATAAATCTTGATGCTTCAGCACATAATCCAGTCACTGATTGTCTGGGTTAGGAAGATACTTCCTCTGTAGATGGTTTAATCCATGATGGGGTTCCACGCACCTTCCTCTGGAGCACTCCTGCCACTCTAAGAGACAGGACACTGGATTAAATGGACCTTAGGGCAGATCTGATCTGGCAAGTTCTATGTTGTTGTGACCTAATAACTGGCTGAGCAAGGGGAACCAAAGAATAGTGAAGTTGTGATATTGTGGCAATATGGCCGTTCCCAAGATCTTTCCAAGGAAACAAATTCTATAACTCTCCCCACCTCTTCTTTCCTTACATTAGTTTTCCTTACCCACAGCCATTCATCAGTGGCACCGACGAGTCGTTACCTGATGCCAGACGCCATGTTAATAAATATGCCGACGCCCCAGGAACACCCGTCCAGCTCAACAAAACGCTGCTTTCCGTGCTCTCCTGAACTGTAAACTGAGTCACTTTGGGCAAACCCACTATTTAAAAGGAAAGAGAAAAGAAATAATGATCGTTTGCTGCTGGGTAAACACTTAAATTGATGGCATGAGACAAAAGAGCTCGAGAGGGAGAATCTACTGAATTTCACTGGGCCAAAAGGAAAGAGACACAGACACTATACACGAGTGGAATCCTGGGCCCATTGAAATAATGGCAAAAATTCCAGGTAGGTATTACAGAAATGAAACAGATGGCTGGCCTGTTGAATTTGGTATCCTGTCTCTGGCATGGCCTCTGCTATATACTTCAGAGGAAGATCCAAAATATCCAGATTGCACCTGGCCAATTGTGCCAGGCCACACGTGGGTGGGAAATTCCTGCCAGCTAGTTATCAGCTCCAGGATCCTACCCACGTGCCAGCTGTGATACTGACATTCAGTCTGCCTCACTAGCAGTGTATGTAGGAACAGAGGGAATGGTTCCAACAGCATGATTCAGAACCTCCATAAATGCAAGTAAACATCTTGGGCCAGATCCTTAGCTCATGGAGATCAATGTAGCTGTACCAAAACCAATGGCGCTATGCTGATTTACTGTAGATATGATCCCTACGCTTTAGGTTGTAGATACTTTAGATTCAGCTGTAGATATGATCCCTATATTTTAGGCTGTTTCTCTGAATTGATCCCAAACTCTCGATACTTTGAGATGAGCACAGAAGTATCAGCCTGAACAGATCTACTTCCCAGTTGCAGTGGTGACATTATATAGTGGCATCTACCCATATCTCCTAGGTACTCACGTGTTTTGGCAGTCAGAAGCACTGAGCTTCCCTCCCGTTCCTGGATCATTGGAGACACACGGATGGTGTACGTAGTGCTCTCCTGCAGCTTAGTAATTGTGAAAAATATGATCTCTGCTGGAACGATCTGTGAGGTTTCCAAGCCACCTAATTAATAACAACAATAAAAAAACAGAAGAGTTTGTGATAATGACAGGAGAAAGTAATAATGCTTCCTATAGCAAGCATTATCTTTACAGTCCTTTTCATCCATAGATCTGAAAACACTCGGTAAAGGAGAAGGAGTGTTATTATACTCATTTTACAACTGGAGAAGCTGAGGCAGAGTGAACTTAAGTGTTTTGCACAAGTTCACATAATGCATCAGTGGGACAGCTGAGAAAAGAACTCGGACTCACAGCTCCTAGTGCAATGTGCTATCTATTGGACCACCCAGCTAAAGAATAAGGACAGAGTAGGTCATAGAATATTAGAGTTGGAAGAGACCTCTGGAGAGCATCTACTCCTCAACGCCTCTCGCTCAACATGCCGGACCAATCCCCAGATTTTTACCCCAAATTCCCCCAAATGGCCCCTCAACAGTATGAGACCCAACACACCCTGGTGTAAGGTAGCCCAATGCTCCAAAACCACTGACTAAAGATGCAATTATGGTGAACTCTGCAGGAACGGGAGGGAAGCTCCGCGTTCCTGGATCATTGGAGACACACGGATGGTGTACGTAGTGCTCTCCTGCAGCTTAGTAATTGTGAAAAATATGATCTCTGCTGGAACGATCTGTGAGGTTTCCAAGCCACCTAATTAATAACAACAATAAAAAAACAGAAGAGTTTGTGATAATGACAGGAGAAAGTAACCATTATCTTTACAGTCCTTTTCATCCATAGATCCATAGATCTCAAAACACTTGGTAAAGGAGAAGCTGAGGCAGGAGAAGCTGAGGCAGAGTGAACTTATGTGTTTTGCACAAGTTCACAATAGCTTCTCTGCACTCACTTCCTGCATGCCAGGAAATGCAACTTGTGCAAAACAGCAGCTCAGAAGAAAGCTTTAAAGCATCAGATGATGGAGTCTCCCCCTGCCAGCCCCTCCAAGGGTGTGTCATAGACATTCCAAGCTAGCTTTCGTCTAGGTAGCTCTGGTACCAGAGCAGCAAAGCTGTGGCAGCACATGGTTTAGTGTGGGCTGTATTAGCTCATCAAGAACCCTAGGAAATTCCTGGCACGGCTAAAAGGCACTGACATGGCTTCACTGTTCTGGTACCTGAGCTGGATTAAAGCTAGCACAGTCACGTCCACACAAGCTGCACTTACGCCTCGTGACTGCAGTGTAGACCTACCAGAATGGGAGATAGACCCTGGAGAGGCTGCCAGTCCTGGACATTGGCCCAGGAGAGATGGGCTGGTGCAGGGAGCTACTCCTATGGCCTGCTTGACCACTCGTTGATTGATTGTGGAGGTATGTAGACTGGACTGGGACCAGGTGGGTGTGCTGAGGAGAGCTCAGGAGGTTGGGTGCAGAGCCAGGAACTATCACTCCTCCCATCTGGCAAAATCAGATTGCAAAGAGAAGGAGAAATACCTTAGGTCTCTCCCTGACGCCATGGCTGTCTAAGGAGTAAGGGTGATGTACTCTGGAGCTAGCTATGGCTGGCTCCTCCCAGTCAGAAGGACTGACCATCACGCTTCAGGGATTGTGCTTTGCAGGCATGCAGCCTCCTGAGCATCCACTGGGCTTGCAGCCTGGATTATAGAATCATCGGACTGGAAGGGACCTTGAGGGGTCATCTAGTCCAGTTCCCTGCACTCATGGCAGGACTAAGTATTATCTAGATCATCCCTAACAGGTATTGCCTAACCAGCTCTTAAAAATCTCCAGTGATGGAGATTCCACAACCTCCCTAGGTAATTTATTCCAGTGCTTGGCCACCCTGACAGTTAGGAAGTTTTTCCTAATGTCCAACCTAAACCTCTCTTGCTGCAATTTAAGCCCATTGCTTCTTGTCCTGTTCTCGGAGGCTAAGGAGAACAATTTTTCTTCCTCCTCCTTGTAACAACCTTTTATGTACTTGAAAACTGTTATCATGTCCCCTCTCAGTCTTCTCTTCTCCAGACTAAACAAACCCAGTGCTTTCAATCTTCCCTGACAAAGCATGCTTTCTAGACCTTTAATTGTTTAATCTCTGGACTTTATCCAATTTGTCTACATCTTTTCTGAAATATGGCACCCAAACTGGACACAATATTCCAGTTAAGGCCTAATCAGCAGGGAGTAGAGCGGGAGAATTACTGCTTCTGTCTTGCTTACAACACTCCCGCTAATACATCCCAGAATGGAGGGGTTGTTGTTGTTATTTTTTGCAACAGTGTTACACTGTTGACTCATATTTAGCTGTGATCCACTATGACCCCCAGATCCCTTTCTAAAGTACTCTTTCCTAGGCAGTGATTTCCCATTTTGTATGACTGCAACTGATTGTTCCTTCCTAAGTGGAGCACTTTGCATTTGTCCTCATTGAATTTCATCCTATCTACTTCAGACCATTTCTCCAGTTTGTCCAGATCATTTTTAATATTAATCCTATCCTCCAAAGCCTATGCCAAGCAGCAGCGAAAGGGAGAAAGGGCAGGATCCTTTGGGACCCCTTCCATGATTGAAAACACCCATCCAGGCCCAGGACGCCCACCCATCCAGCAACACACAAACATACTTGTGAGCTGGTGGAATAACTGAGCAGAAGCCAAAAAGTCAAGTGTAGCCAAGAGGAGCTTTTCCTCCAGGGACCATGGTTATCAGCTGGAAATCAAACCAAGTTACCACGAGCACAAGAGAAGAACAAAAGATGCCCCATGCCAGATGTTCAGCTCACTCTTATGAGCCTGGGTATGGACCCCAAATTTCCTAAAAGCATTGACCCCACTCTGCCAGTTTATAGTCTGTCCTCGAGCACCTGTGAGAAGAGGTGGGGGACACTGAGCTGAGAGTTACCTCCAGCATAACAGGGACCCCCGGCATTCTCTCACTAGACTTTATACGGCCGATGGAGTAGGATGCCTACCACTCAATGGGACCCAGGATAGCTTATAGTGTGTTACGCTCGGGGTCCTTTTCCAGGAGACCTTCAAGCTGTTTACTCCAATGTCGACGATCCGCAAATCCCGGACTGTCTGGATGGGGTTTGAGTCTGCGAGCGAGGCTGCAAAAATGAATGAAATATGGAGATCTGAGTCGCATTCCGATATCTTTCCAGCCACTGAATGACACCCCACTCCATGACTAAGCCTGCTGACATCAGTGGTTCTATGCCTGGAGAAAGGTGCTACTCCCTGTGAGTCAGAGTATCAGAGTCTAGCCCATGGTATGCCCAGGGCTACATCCCTGATCTCACATGATCCTCACCAGAAGCATCAGGTATACACCCTCTGGGCATATCCCACTTAATGCCTTATCAATAGACCAACTTTTCTACAAGGAGTTCCCCCACTGGGTTCAAAAAGAAGAAAGGCTAGAGAACATTATAATGAGATTTTGCTATATACCATCCTAAAAATATTACCCATGGGTTTCAAAATCCAGTTGTTCCAAATACAGCAGGTCCTCAGCCCTGCACGCTCTAGGGGCATTCTCACTCACACACAAAAGAGTCTTGGAAACACGTGAAGTCTGTCATAAAAGAAGGAGGGAAAATTTGCAGGACCTTTCCAGATCCTACAAGGAACAACAGGACCTGCTGCTGAACTGAGTTGGACAAGAGAGAGAGACTGAAAGATTTGGGTCCCCATGTATAATGTTACTGAGTGTTCCCAAAAGCCTAAATCCAACCCTGCCTATTTATGCAGGGATAGCTTAACACATTGGCAGAATGTGTGCTGCATCCCGCTCAAGGATAACAGTCTTCTACTGCTGCAAGTTAACAGGGCTGCTCCTTTAGTTCAAGTGGCAAAGGTCTCTGCTGAAGGTGGTAGGTTCCAACCATGCTGTCCCATGCAAAGCAGGGTCATTACAGCAGAACTCACCAGTACGGTGAGTGAGAATCACTTCTGGTCCCTCTGACTTGTTGAACATAGCGCGAACACCAAGTGCATAGTGGGTATTAGGCAGCAAATGGTCAATGTGATAAGCCAGCCCCTTGCTGCCCAGGTACTGGCTCTTGGCAACTCCTCTTCCTGAAAGAACAAGGACACCACAGTGCATATAATTCATCAAGAACAACGGATCTTCTCCAAAAGGTACCACTTTTCCTCCCAGTAGTGTTATTTCCGAGGGTCTCTGGGGAAAGGTATAAACACAAAGTTGTGGGGGGGAAACGAGTCATTTAGAGAGGCACCAGGGATGAGCAGGAGGGTATGGATTCAACTGAACAAAGGCAAATGGAGGCTGAATGAGGAAAGGTTTCTCGGCAGCTAGCCCTCGTACCCTATAGCTGCATCCCCCTTGACCTTGGACTGGCACCAGGCCCAGAAGTCATCAGTGGCATAAATGGTCTGGAAACCCGCCAAAATCTCCACTGGGGAACACCCCCTGGAATGAATAGGATTCCTTGAGGACAACACTTGATTCCTCTATGAATAGAGTAAGAGACGATGGCCCAAAGGTTTCCCAAACCAATTAAGACAAGACGGCAATCCCTGACATATTCGCAAATCACAGCTACTCTGGTGGCCACAAGGGGGAGCCCATGTAAACTACATTTGGCACATGTGGCTCTTTGTCCCCCTCTAATGGCTAGTCAATGCAGGAGATTAATGAGTCAGCTGTAGCAGTGATTCTCAAACGTTTGTGCTGGTGACCCCTTTCACATAGCAAGCTTCTGAGTGCGACTCCCCCCCTTATAAATTAAAAACACTTTTAAATATATTTAACACCATTATAAATGCTGGAGGCAAAGCGGGGTTTGGGATGGAGGCTGACAGCTTGCGGCCCCCCCATGTAATAACATTGTGGCCCCCTGGGGGTTCCCGACCCTCATTTTGAGAACACCTGAGCTATAGCTAAACCCTAGAGGTCTCTGTCCTTCAAATCAGCTGGTGGATGCTCATGTTTTTAGCACTGAGGGTTGACGGTTCAAACCCTTCTGGCCGTAACACACACAGCTTGGCACAGGCTACTTTTTTACACCCATCACCAGAAATTCAGAGCATTAGCTCTGCAGATATTGGCCGTGCAGGCCCAGTGAACTAGAATAAAGCAGTCTCTTGTGGCGAGGCAATATTCCACGAGAACAGACACCCTGCATCGCCAGCTTGAAAGTACTCTGCACACATCAAACAAAAGCAAATCATGGCGCCCGATCTGCACTCACCTCTGCCTGCTTCCCCTGGGCTCCAGGAGATTCGGTATCCGGTGGCTGCAGCTGTGGCACTCCATGCAAGGGAGATGGATGTGCTTGTGTAGGAAGTTACCTTGAAATTGGACACGTAGCCAAGTGGCACTGCCAGGGGAAAGTGACATTAGCTGATGTCTTGATTAGAAATGTGCTCAGTAAATGCCAGCACCTCTCAGGGTTCTCACTGCTAACAGCGCCGGGGGAGGGACTTTTAGGGAACAGTGACTTTCAAAGGACATGGTGGCGATCTTATCTTTGCGCTGCTGTAGGTCAGCCAGGGATACAGTCCCGCTGAGATCCTTCTTGTGAAATCATGGGCCAGATCCTCAGCTGGCGTAAACCAGCGCGGCTCCATCGCCTTCACTGGAACACCACTGAGACACACCAGCTGAGGAGTTGGCTCATAGCCTTTGACTGATGTCGGGAGTCTGCCAAGCCACGCGTGTGGATCATCTTATTCTCTCATCCCTTCTGATCACACAGGCTTCGTTGGATAAAGTGGGTCAGAAGCTGTCTGGGCGACAGCCAAAGGAAGCCTGGGTTACTGCAGGGAGTATTACTGGTGACTCAGTAGCTGGCAAGGTACTGAGCCCAATGCCCCGCCAGGGCATTAAGAGGCTCTGTACTGCTGGAGGTGATGTTGCCTTTTGGAAGAAATATAAAACAAAAGTCCGGGCCATACCTGATCCATTGCTCTTTTCACAAGAGAATGGGTGATACCCCAGAGTCAAATTCCAACACTGGCACGTACTGTCAATTGTCCCTACATTTCAGTTAGCTATAGTATTTTTCCTCCATTTGTGTCCCAGACTGCGGTGTAATGCTGCTCTGTGGTGTTAAAGTTGTCATGTTCTGTCCCAGAGGTGGCTGCATTCCAGAGGCAGGAATACAGCTAGTTTGTATAACGCTTTGGAATAAAAGGCTCTTATCACAAGAGGTTAAACTTGCGTCTCCAGTGCCCTTTGGTGCTCTCTGTATTGTGGGTATGTATCGGGCACCTGAGCTCCCTGAGCAAGGAGAGGCACCGCTTCTACACCATGCATATACTCACACGTTCTGGCTGAAGCAGTGATCCCAGGCCCCTCTGCCGAGCCAAAGAGCACATAGAGGGAAATCACATACTCGCTGTCGTGGGCCAGGTTTCGGAGCCAGTAGGCTGTGGTGGAGCTGTTCAGAAGCAGCTGCCGCGGTCGGTCTTTGTGGAAGAATTCTTTTGGGGGGAAGAAAAAGAAGCTGCAGAGTAAAAGTGTTGGCAAGTGGAGTGGGCAGGAGGAAGACTGGAAGCCAGGGAGTAAAGTTAATAGATATTAAGGCCAGAAGGGGCCACTCTGACAATCTAATCCGTCCTCCTGTATAACGCAGGCCACAGAAGTTCAAAGACCCAGTCAAAGACCTGTATTTCCACCAGTCCAGCCTCCAGGGAGCAACAGGAAAGCCTGAACCAAATGGGTTAGACCACACTGCCTTTGCAGAATCAAATTCTTCATTTTTTTCGCTCTTGCTGAAGGTACCTTTACAAAACATCAGCAAGAGAATTGAAAGACTTTTGTACAGGGTTTTTTTCCCCCTTAAAGGGATTAAAAGAAATAGATGAATCAACAAAGGAGGTGCTCTTTGAAGCAGAAACTTGCCAAAATGAGTCAGTTTACACCCTCCAGAAAAAGTCCAGTGGACAGTATCCCTGTAAGGAAGGCCGGGGTTGGAGCTGCAGGTGGTCTGCAGAATTCATAGTCTCTAAAAGGAGATAAGCCACAAAGTCAAGAAGTCTTTCCCATAAGCCCCTGCTCACAGGGCCTGATTGTCTGCTAGCTCTCTCCCAGGCCTGAGGCAGGAAGAGGGTCGGGGACGTTCAAGTGGTACTCTATACTCAGGGGCATGGCCTGCCCCCCTGAGTGTAAGTCAGTGCAGCCTCTGGGCAGCTCTAGCTGTACTCTCCTTCCCATGGCCCTTATGAGTCCTGGGAGCTAGGTAGCCCTAGTGTAGTGCACTCTGGCCATGCTCTTTATGCTGGAGGAAGAAAGCCAGGGACATTGTGTGCAGAATTCTTCCGTCAGCTCGCCACTGGTTGGACAGGCCCTTAGTGCAGGGATATTCAGAGAGCTTTTCTGCTGCCAGAGCAGCTGAATGAGCCCTTAATGGAACTGAGTAATGGGCCCAAAAGGCCTGCAGTGAAACAAGTTCCATGCCCCAATGCATGTGGATTGTCATAGGGTGACTGGGTGTCCGGTTTTCGACCAGAACGCTTGTTTGAAAAGGGACTCTGGTGGCTCCAGTCAGCACTACCGACCAGGCTGTTAAAGGTCCGGTTGATGGAGCTGCATGTCTAAGGCAGGCTAGCCCCTACCTGTCCTGGGGCACCACGCTGCACCCCGGAAGCGGGCAGCAGCTCTGAGTTCTAGGTGTGGGGGGGCTACAGGGCTCCTCGTGCTGGCCCTGACCTGAGTAAATGGCCCCACACTTCCATTGGCTGGGAACTGGCCAATGGAAGCTGGGGGGCAGTGCCTGCAGCAGGTGAGAGCAGCGCAAGGAGCCTGCCCACTCCCCTGCCTAGTAGTGTCAGACCAGCTGGCCACTTCCGGGGCGTGCGCAAGGCAGTGTCAGGACAAGCAGGCAGCCTGCCTTAGCGCCACTGACCCAGAGCTGCCCGAGGTAAGCCCGTGCCCCAACCCGGAGCCCCAGCCCTGAGACCCCCCCCCCAACCTGGAGCCCCCTCCTGGACCCCAAAGCCCTCAGCCCAAGCCCCAGCCCCAGCCCAGAGCCCTCACCCCAGAGCCCACTCCCACACCCTGAACGCCTCATCCCTGGCCCCACCCCAGAGCCCGCACCCCCTCTTGTACTCCAACCCCCTGCCTCAACCCACAGCCCCCTCCCGCACTCTGAATACCTCATCCCTGGCCCGACCCCAGAGCCCTGAGCCCCTCCTGTAATCCAACCCCCTGCCTCAACCCGCAGCCCCCTCCCACGCTCTGAATACCTCATCCCCGGCCCCATCCCAGAGCCCTCACCCCCTCCTGTAATCCAACCCCCTGCCTCAACCCGCAGCCCTCTCCGCACTCTGAATATCTCATCCCCGGCCCCACCCCAGAGCCCTCACCCCCTCCTGTAATCCAACCTCCTGCCTCAACCCGCAGCCCCCTCCCACGCTCTGAATACCTCAGCCCCAGCCAGGGGCCCCCTCCTGCACCCCAAACCCCTCATCCAGAGCCCACACTCCCAGGCAGAACCCTCACTCTCTCACACACCCCAAGCCCCTGCCCCAACTGAGTGAAAGTGAATAAGGGTATGGGAGACTGAGCCACGGAGGGAGGGGGAATGTAGTGAGTGGGCAGGGGGGAGAGCTTGGGGAAGGGGCGGGGCCTTGGGGAAGGGGCGGGGTCTTTGGTTTTGTGCCATTTGGAAGTTAGCAACCCTGGGTTGTGCAACATGGACAAGTGACCAGTGCCGGAGCTGCTTCGACATCTGCCATTCCCTGGTTTTATGTGTTCGCTGTTCCAGCTTTGGCGCTGCATTAAATGCTGGGTGGAAGGGGCCTGTCCACACTATGGACTCAATAAATGCTAGCTTACCTGAAGTAGGGCCC
The DNA here is from genome assembly GCF_003597395.2 of Chelonoidis abingdonii. Lineage (NCBI taxonomy): Eukaryota > Metazoa > Chordata > Testudines > Testudinidae > Chelonoidis > Chelonoidis abingdonii. Next base: position 3,052,199 of record NC_133769.1, read on the forward strand.
CAAGCCACTCTGTACCCAGTGGCCCCAGCCACTGAATTCCAGGAGAGCAGGGCAGAGTTGATTGTTACGTCGCACACTTTCAGGGTCTGCACAGCGCTCGATGCCACTTTAAGAAAGAGAGCCGAGCAGTGTGGGTAAGAGGAACAGGTTATGGATCTGATGGATGCAATAACAGTGGAGAGACTCCCATTGAATTTAGGGGGCCTTGGATCAGGTTCTCAGGGACCGAAGTAAAGCCACAATGCACCAGGCTGCTCTATGCATAAGAGACCAGAGGGAGGTTGTCAGCCACAGGTGATACTGGCTAGGAGGTGGCTGTGTGTGACCGGAAGACCTGGGAGCCAAGCTGGGTATAGGCAATGCAGGGGTCAGCCTGGCTGATCATCTGTTTTAGAAGTTCACACTGCCACCCATCACCATGGCATCTGAGCACCACCACAGCACTCCATAAAGGAGGATAATGATCATCACCCCCAGTATTTCTGATAGGGAAACTGAGGCACAGAGAGGCAAAATGACTTGCCATCTGTTCACCAGCAAGTCAGCGGCAGAGCTAGACCCCGCATTTCCTGGCTCTCAATCCCTTGCTCTGGAAACTAAGCCAGATGTCCCCAGAAGGAGTCCTGTGACACCGTAGGTTTCCTTCCCCATTCATGTCCTTCAACTATCTTCCTGGGCAGCAGCACTACTCATCTTTTCCCACCCCCATGTCCCCAGACGCCTGTTCAGCTCCTTTGACTCCCTCCTTCGCTGCCTCCCACCCCCAGTCCCTCTTCCTTCTATGCCCGAGGTCTCGCCTACCTGAACTGAACTATCGTATCCACTTGCCCTCCCAGGCCTTTTCCCTCCCACTGGCCCGCCCCAGGACACTTACAAGTGGTTGCCTTGCTGCTCACCACAGGCCCCTCCACATCCCCAAAGATGGGGTTGACGGTGACGGTGTATTCCAGCCCAGGCTGCAGCCCTGGGATCATGTAGTCAGTACAAGTGTCGTCCAGGTTCACGGTCTCAACGCTGCCCTCTGCACCAGAGAGGAGACAACAGCTGGATACACCCGAGTCTAGCTCTCAAGGGACATTCCCCCCTTCCTTTCCCACGCCCCCCCAGAATACAGCATGCAGGACACCACTAATTAAATCCCGCACATCAACTGTCAGACCCATCAGTGGTCACCCTAACATGTGGTCAGCTCAGATAGGAGAAAAAGAAGAGGAAGGCTGGTCTTGTGATGAAGGCACTAGCTGGGGACTCAGGTTCTAGGTTCAATTCTGGCCCCTGCTACAGCCTCCCTGGGTCCTGCCCCTTAGGATTGGGGTGGGGTGCAGATTTCTCCCCTCAGCTCTATACTGACTGGGCAGGCCAGTTGCTCTGTGCCTCAGTTTCCCAACTGTAACAGGGAGATGATCATATTTCTTTTTTCTGTCTCGTGCATGTTGATTGTCAGCTCTTCAGGGCAGGAGCTGAACGTCCAATGGGGCCCTGATCTCACTTGGGGCTTAGAGGCTCTACTCTAAACATAAATAACAACAATGACATATGGCATCTTTGATCCCCCTAAATTTCCTGGGGGCCAGTCAGTAATTAGGATCAGTTTATTCAAGGAGAATAAACCAAACCACCAAAATACAAATAGCTGCCTGTGATTGGGCAGGTAACATGCTTCACTCCTGTTGGAAAAAGGGGGGAAGGCCATCTGCTTCAAAAGGGGCCCAGCTGGTGGCAGTGCGGCTCATGGGCTCCCAAGGGAGTCCTCTGCCATCTCACTTGGCTTGACGGATGCTACCCCAAGGCAGAAAGTTGAGGTTGTGGGTACAGAGCAGGGCTGAGAATATCTGTGGAGCTCTGGGAAGGATGGGAAAGGGTCAGCTCCTCTCCTCCGGGGAATATCACAAAACGCAAAGCATGCTCAGCCTAAAAAGCTATTTCATCTGCAGGGGACAATCTTGTCCTGGCTGGAAGGAGATAGGCAAATCTCACATTTCCATGACTCTTAAAAGTTACTGTGTCGTTCATTCTTCTTGCATGTGGCTATTCTTAGTTCAGCCACTGGGGGGTGCCATGTCCTCATTTTCCTGTCTGTGTCAGTGGTATCCTTGCTCCGCCAACACACCCTCCACATGAGCACCTATTTTAATCTATTCTCTGTCTTGGAAGATGGGAAAGAACAATCAGCCCGATTCAGGGAAACACATTCCCTGGAATGAACATTGCAGTGTAGAATTATCCCTCACACCAGCGTTCTACAAGCAGGGTAGGAAAACGACTTCTGTTGTATTAATCCCAGAAGGGGCGAATGTGTATGAGTTATGACAACAACGCCCAATGCTCCCGGTTCCCTTCTGGGGGTCCTCTACAAAGTTATGTGTCAGGGAAATTTGCAGGGTTGAATTTGATTACAGACAATGGATACGATGGACGCACACACACACACACACACACACACACAAATAGCCCTCTAGCTAGGAACGCGATGCAGAGCCTATGACACACAGTAGAACGTTTCTGACTCCATCCAGCAGAGGGCAGTAGTGATACATATACACTGGCCAGTTCATATAGCCTTCTCCCCAGTTATAGAATGGGGAAAAGGAGGCACTGAGAGGTAAAGTAACTTGTCCATGGTTGCATAGTGCATCAGCAACAATAGGACCCACGAGTCCTGAGATTTAAAGAAACTCAGGAATACACACAGACACACACACCTTTTGCTGCATTTCTGAGGGGACTGAAGTACCACACAAGAGCCTGTTCTTAAGGAACAAGTCCAGGAGGAAAAGACGTTATTATTATTTGTATTCCCAGCCATGGGTCTGAGCCCCATAGTGCTTGGCACTGTACAAATGCAGAACAAAAAAGACCATCCCTGACCCAGAAGTGCCTGCTCTCCTGATTTCCAGCCAAATGATCCAAACCCAAACGAGAGGACTGGCTAAATCTCTGCAATTTGGGGCGTTCATTTGCACTCTGGAAATCCATTCATGACTAGTTTATTACACAGTAGCAGGTATGGTGCTACTTTACCCTCCCCTAGAACAGATCTTCTCAACTTTTTTCTTTCTGAGGACCCCCAACATGCTATAAAAGCTCCACGGCCCGCTTGTGCCACAATAACTGGTTTTCTGCATATAAAAGCCAGGGCTGGCATTAGGGTGTAGCAAGCAGGGCAACTCCCTGGGCCCCGATGTGACAGGGGCCCCCACAAAGCTAAGTTGTACCAGCTTAGGCTTCAGCCCCGGCTGACAGGGCTCAGGGCCCTAGGCTTCAGCCCCATGCAATGGGGCTTCGACTTTCTGCCCTGGGCCTCAGTGAGGCTAATGCCAGCCCTGCTTGGCGGCTCCCCTGAAACCCCCCAGACCCCTGGTTGAGAACCACTGCCCTAAAGCACCTTCCTACCTGGGTTCTCAAAGTGCTTCAGAGATACCATTGAATGAATCATAGAATCTCAGGGTTGGAAGGGACCTCAGGAGGTCATTCAGTCCAATCCCCTGCTCAGAGCAGGACCAGTCCCCAACTAAATCACCCCTCTATGGTGGCGTTATCCCTATTTTACAACTAGGGAAGTTGAGGCACCCGAAGAAGTTATTTGCCCTAGGTCAACCCGGGAAGTCGGTCACAGGGGAGGAAGAGAATGCAAGTGTCCTGACTCCCTGTTTTTTGTTTTAACCATCAAACCATCCATCCTGCAGGGCAAAAAATAAAATAAGAACATCTGGATTTCTAACACTTCTCCCCCTAACAACAGCATAAAGGGTGTTTGAATCAAGGGTCAGAGAAAAGACCCCTGTGCAGGTGTTTAGGGTCAGGATTTCAACCAGGTCTGTCTCTAATCTCAAGCTGCGTTGTGGGAAGCTTGGGTGGGAACCTGCACCCTGGTGCTGCTAAGCATGGGTGATGACAAAAGCAAAAGCAGATCCAATAATGAGGCAGGCTGCTAACAGACCATCATGAAAATAACACGCTCCTCTGGTTCCTGGAGACTGTACCTGCAGACACCCACGTGAGCCTGTATCCTGATGCTCCCCTAACTGAGGTCCACCTGGTCTGGATGGTGTCGGTCGTTTCATTCTGGAGCAAGATTCTTTTCACTGGCAGGAGCTTCACTGGAAGGGTTAAAGGGAACAGACATTTCAGAGAAGCTACATTACAACTCATGCACCCAATGGTTCTGAAGGAACCGTGGGCTGCCTCCTGCCTACGTTAGCCAGCAGGGAGAGAGATTTTGAAGAGTTCGTTCATAGCCTGTCGGTTTTAATGCATCTAGGAAATGGCTGTTGTCCACCCATCAGGAACAGTCACTCTGAGCCCAAGCAGCGATGCCAGCTGCTCGAGCTGTCACGGTCACTTTTTCTGGCCAGCACCGCTGATGCATCAATCTGGTTTGATTTACACAGAGTGCTGAGATGCCAACAGATCCGCAGGCAGGGAGCAGGGCCGGGCTTAAAGAGAGAGCAAGGCACACAGGGTGAGTGGATAAATGAAGGGAGGGGCAGAGGGGAAGGCCGCTTGTTTTAAATACTGGGCCAGACTCTCAACCGGGGTAAATCTCTGCATAAATCCCAACCACTCCCATGAAATGGAAGATCCGGAACAATTTAATTGAGTGCTCGTGAAATTTCAATTCTGGTTTGGTGGGTGGAGCCTAAATGAACAATAGACCTGCCCCCTCAGATGAAGGGCAGGGCCACGCAGCCCAGACAGCAACTAGCTATAGTGAACACTGTCAGCAGAGAGGAGTCCTCTTTCTCCACAGCACAGGCTGTAGCAGCTTCCCTCTTCTAGACCCTGGCCTCAGACCAGACATGCTGAGCCCCTCGTGTAATGACTTAGGACAGGAAACATTTTAGAAATCTCAAAACATTTTCCAGGACGGGAAAACCATTTCCCACCTAGCTCTGAGGATGGGCTTGGAGTTATAAGGTGTGAAGGGGGTGGGGCTTTCTCTGAAACATCAAGAACAGGTCACTGCTGAGGAGTGGAGGTGATGGTTCAAATAAACCCAATGGCCAAGAGTTTTAAAAAACCAGTTTCTAAAGTTAGGCTCCTAAGTCCATATTAAGGCAGCTACACCATTGCTGGACGTCAAAAATGTCAAACACCTGCTGCTTCCCTTGACTTCAGACAGTGAGAGGAGAGTCTGACCAAGACTTTATTAAACTGAATGGGTTGGAGCGGAGGCTGAACGGTTGAGATCAATCTCCCAGCGTGAGCATGTGGGGAATGTGAGCAAGAATTGGGGGTGGGAGCAGGGGGAAGCATGCAAGCGAAAGTGTGCAAGGGCAGTGGGATGGATGGAAGAGCAGTTCTGAGTGTGCCAGAGAGCGCAAGAATAGGCGTAGAGTGTGTATGAGCATGTGTGAGTGTGCCTAAGCAGAGGGGCAGGTGTGAGAGCAGAAGCGAGCCAGCAAAGAGGACCATACGTGTGCACAGAGACAGGCATGACAGCAGCATAAGCATGCAAGAACATGCATACATGTGCGTGGGGACAGGCATGACAGCAAGTGTGCAAAGAAAATCATACATGTGCACAGGGGCAAGTGTCAGAGCAGGAGCAAGCGTGAAAAGGAGAGCAGGTGTGAGCCCGATTTCCAGTGCAGTTAAGAAGGCCACCTCAGCAATCAAACCTCTTACATGTTCTCCCTGTAGTAGACACCGGTTGGCTCGGGCCCTGGTGGTACACAGCATAGATACTGACAGTATATTCTTTATCCTCCTGCAAGTTGCCAAGCACGTGAGAGGTGACGTCGCCGCCCAGGATCTGCTCATAGGTCATTCCAGGTCTGTTTGCTGTAGGGGCCAGAACCAAATAGGACACCCTGGTGAGTGAAACCTGTGAACAGAGGAGCACGGCATATTTGCCAGTCTACTGTCAGCATCAGAGAATTAGAGAATTGTACCATCTGGATTTGCAAAGAAAAGCCTCTGCCTTGGTGGGACTACCCCGCTTTCTACCAGAGGCTCCAAACTCACCGGGGGAGGCCAATGTTGCTTTGCCCCAGGGTGACACAGACATATCAGCGATGCAATGTGATCCCCACTGCATTGTGATACCACAGCTAGGCCTTAGAGGACAGAGCTCCAGAAGTGGGGACGTTGCTTTTCCCAAGCATCAGGACTTACATGAAAATACCTGACGCTGGTGTGAAAACCTAGCAGATCACAACTTACATCTGGGCATGTAGATCTTGTAGCCTTCAAGCTTCCCCAGGGGAGGAGTCCAGGCTACCTTGAGGCTAGAGAGTCCTTCTTCTATGACCCGGAAATTGGTCACTGGAGGGACGGGCGCTTTAAGACACAAAAGGGACCCAAAGGTTAAGGGTCAAGGCTGTCTCACAGCAAAGATCCCCTACAAAGAAGAGAAACTCCCGTGTTCTCCAAGGGTGAAGGGACACAGTGGTGAACAGACACTTCTCTCACAGGATCAGATCCCCCATGCTTCCTTCCATCCCCTCACTAACATCCCAAGTTCCTTGCTTCATGCCCTCCCACACCTGGCAGGGTCACTGGCACCTGGGCAAAGTGAATGTAGCAGCACGAGAATGGTTCAGGATCACCCACAATGCACCACTGCTTAGTACAGAGCTGGAAATTCTAGGGGATCTCTACCCTCAAGGCATTGCCACCGACTCTACTGAGGGTAGCGTTAGCTTGGAGGCAGATCAACACTGCAATGGCATATGCACTGAATTTTGTTCACTCCTACTCGCGAGGCTCTGTACTGATTCAATCAGCCACAGCAGCCAGAGTTACAGCTCCCACCTCTGTGGGGATCAGAAGATATATATTGTGACTTTACTTTTCCCACCAAAACATTCCATCTTATTCTTGGCAAGCATATGTAAGGAAACATTATCAAGACACTAGCAGATGGGGAGGGCTCTGAGCTACTATAGAGAATTCTTTCCCAGGTATCTGCCTTGTAGGTCTTGCCCACATGCTCAGGGTCTGACTGATCTGGGGTCAGGAAGGAATTTTCTCCTGGGTCAGATTGGCAGAAGCCCAGAGGGTTTTTCACCTTCCTCTGCAGCATGGGGCACGAGTCACCTGCAGGTTTAAACTAGTATAAATGGTGGATTCTCTGTAAGTTGAAGCCTTTAAACCATAATTTGAGGACTTCAGTAACTCATCCAAAGGTTAGGAGTTTATTACAGGGGCAGGTAGGTGAGGTTCTGTGGTCTGCAATGTGCAGGAGGTCAGGGTAGATGATCATGATGGTCCCCTCTGGCCTTAAAGTCTATGAGTCTATGAATCTAAGACTCATTATTTATTTAATCACGCCTGAGATCCTCCGTCAAGAAGACAGACACCACTAAAAAGAGAAGGTCCCTCAGGAAAAGCAGACTAGAGGCTTCATGCAAAACAGAGGAGCTGAACTGGTGCAATTCCTTAACACACCTGCCGTGCAGCAATACCTGGTTCAAGACCCATCCAGACCCAGAGTAACAGGAGTCTTTCTGGTGTGGCACCTGGCCTGAATTTGGGCCTATATTTCTGACACTGGGAAACTGGCTCTTAAAGGAAGGCAGTAACGTCATAGCAGATTAATGAGCGATGTCGAATCTGAGTACAGAGGAAATCCCGATAAAACGATTTAAAATGTGTCTTAAGTAGAGTCCCACAGGAAGCTGCTGTCTTGCCAATCTGATGATCCAGAGCAGGATTCAGGGATTCAGAAGACTGAGCGAAATGCACAGATCAGCTCCTAGAGCAGGGACACGAGTGACCTTCACTTAGGTCACTTCCTGACTTCGGGAGCATAATAATGGTACAGCTTTGGTGTTCTCCTTGGGTGAAATTCACCCCTGCAGACAGCCAGTACCAGGCCATCACATGACCTAAATCCACTGACACCCTCAAAACAGAGCTTCTGGGGAACACAAAGTCATGCATAGGCCTTGTACCCATTCTCTGCACCGGGGTGAATTGCACCCTTGCTAGGGATTATTGCAGGACTCCGTAGCGCATGACAGAGTCCCTTGAAATAAGTAAGTCCCTGATCCTGCCCCCATGAGCAGACCACTGTACCAACACTAAGCCCCCATGGGCCCAATGCACAAAGCAACTTGCAGAGCCATGGCCTAAGCAAGCTCACCTATTCTCAGGCACTTGGAAATTATTTTAAATCGGACACCATCGCTGATCAATCAGATACCATGATTCACTAAACCAGACATTATCAGATGCTTCCAAGGCAGCACCCAACACACACAGTTTCCAGGCTGGCTTCTGGACACACCAACAAATACCATAAACAACAAGGGGAGCAGTTTCCAAAGGACACACTCACTCGTCTTCCCTTTGATGGACGTTGACTCCCTGAGGGTATCCGCATAGACCGCCAGGACCGTGAAGAAATAGTTCGTGTCAGGCTTCAGATCTGACACCAGCACGGTGCTTTTGTTGCCATCCAAAACAATCTGTCACAGACGAGAGAAGAGAGATGCTTAGCCGGCCACTATCGGGCAAAGCAGGCTCAGACTCCGAGGAGCTCCGCAACGAGCCATGCAGATCTGGAAGGACAGTGCTAGAACGCCCACTCAGGAGTTCAAGCATTTTGACAGCAAGATCTATTCCCTTTGATTTGACTGGGCATTGGAAGGGGATTTTCCCTCTCTACACTTACAGCCAAGGATGTAAACACCATGAAGGAGAAGCCATTACAAAGGAGAACCTGGTTTGAGCCAAGGCCGCGTCCTCAAGTCAGTGGGAGACTTTCCATTAATGTTGAAGGCCTTTGGATCTGAAGTGAGGGGATGAAAATGGTAAGTGAAAAATGTACGCTGAATATTTATTTCTGAGTTTTATTTGTATAGAAAAACTCTCCAGAGCAGTGTCTCTTGCTATGTGCATGTACAGCTCCTAGCACAATGAGGCCCGGATCTCGGCTGGGGCTACTGTAACATAAATAATAATAACTATCAAGGTAACTCTGAATGCTGGACCAGAATCTGCTACTCTTACCCTGAGAAGTCTCTTACTTTGTGAGTGGGTCCACTGAAATCAGACGCTATGTAGAGTACCGCTCATTGTGAGTTCGGGTGGCGGCATCTGGTCCAATGAGAGAAGAGATTACTATTGTTTACTGGCTTCGTGCTGGTAGCGTGTTCCATACTGCCCCGATGCCCCAAATATTGGAAGCAGAAGAGCGAGCGTGTTACAAGGAAGTGGGCTGTTCTCACGTTCTACCCAATAGAAGACTGGAAACACCAGGCTGCCTCTGAGAGCACCTGGTCATGAGATTTCCAGCCTCAGCTCAAGACCAAGGAATCAGGGTGGTTCGAGACAGAAAAGAGCCATTAGATTAATCTTTCCCCTCTCCTGCCAGCACAGATGTAAAAGGCGGCTTTGATGGCTGTAATTAGTGGCCGGCCCCGGATTTAAGAACTGCCCTGTACGTACCCACAGTTACCGGAGCTGCTGCTTTAACTCAAGTGGCTGTGCTGTGGGTGCTGAACGCCCCTGGTTCAATTCCCACCACCATCTGCGTGTGTGGACATGATTCACTACCCATGAGCCTGTGTGGGATGAAAAGCTGAACATCTGAGTGCTGATCCACCCTAACCAGACCCCTGAACTATACAAATTGGGATCCTGGCCAATCGATAGCCTGGATGGCCCGGTGGCTCCAGGTGTTGGCCTGACCCTTGGGAAACTGGGGGTCAGTTCCCTGTTCTGCCCCAGATTCCCTCTGTGACCTGGAGTGAGTCACCTAACCTCTCTGTGCCTCAGTTCCCCATCTGTATAATGGGGATATTAGCCCTGCCCTGCCTCACTGGGGTGTTGTGAGGACACATGCGTTGCAGATTGGGAAGTGCTCAGATACTACAGTAACATGAGCCACACGAGTATTACTATTTATTACTATAGTGCTTGGGAGCCACAGTCATAGATCAAGACTTCCTGGTGCTAGGTGCTGTACTAACGCAGAACAAGAAGATGGTCCCAATAGATAAAGTGATGCTTGCATGTGCCAAATCCACGTCTTGAGGTAAAAGTGGTTACAAATCAGCATCGCAATCATCTCCCTGACCCTCGAGGTATTTTCCATCCACTGAAATGAGAAAAATCTTACAGCTGGACACGATAGGGTCTTCCCCGTAGAGAGAACCCAACACACCTTCCCAGCCTAGGGCTAAGGCCCACTCTCAATGGGGCAGCGCTGGGAGCAGAATCTGGCCTATTACCAACAGACATCACAAGCGCTCATGTGCCCCACTCATAAAGTGCAGCCTCTTCTAGTGGAAGCTGTTTGATCCTGCACCAGGACAGCCCAGCCCAGCCCCTTGTGAAAAGTGAGCATTGCTCTAGCGGTGTTTTAAAACGTATGTATAATATTAACCACACCGGACCTGTATTTCAGAGGTTTGCTGCAGAAGCGGATTAAGATTTATTGGAGCCCTAGGCACAAAGGACATTTTGGCCCGTTGGTCCCTCCCTCACCATAAGGCCCCTCCCCTGCCCCCTAAAGCCCTGCCCCCTGGCCAGGCCAAAAGCCAGAGCTGGGCCATGGTAAGAGCTGCCCGGGGTGCCCGAGCCACTGTGGGGAACCTCAGAATCTCCACCTACCCAGGCAGGATTGCCAGGTGTCCAGTTTTCAACTGAACACCTGGTCAGAAAGGGACTCTCCCCAACACTCCCCAGCCTGGTGAAAATGAGTGAGTGAGTTAGGGTGCGGGAAAGCAAGCGACAGAGGGCGGGGGGTGGAGTGATCAGGGCAGGGCCTTGGAGAAGGGGCAGGGCAAGGGTGTTCGGTTTTGTTCAGTCAGAAAGTTGGCAACCTGTCCTGCCCTGGGACATTGGCCAAGATGGCAGCCATCACACTCAGAGTCTCTGAAAATCAGAGGATGACAAACATTCCATGTGCCAAACTCAGGGAAGGGAGGATGTCTACCTGCCGCTGGTCCTCAGAAAGAAGCTGCCCGGTAGCGGAAAGTGAATTCAGGAGGACGTGGTATTCCGTCACCTTCCCCGTGGCAGGAGTCCAGGTCAGCCTCAAACAGCTGTAACTTTGTTCACTGACAAGTAAATCCCGGGGACCAATGATCTTCTCCACTAAAAGCAGGTGGGGAAATAAAACTCTGTGATTTGGGTTGTTAGAGATGCTGCAGGACAGGATTCCTGGGAGGGCCTCTATTAACAAAGCTGCCATTCCCCTTCCAGAGATAGCCTTGAAAAGAAAACATCAGCAAAAGCAACCCAATTGGAAAGACTGAAGGAAAGCAGCAGTTGGGCTCTAGATTTGTGCTAGGATCCAAAGATCTCACACATACCCCTATGGAGCAGTCCTAGAGAACTGATATGGGATGACTCCAACAGGGTTCTAGAAACATTTAGTAAAGTTCCACAGAAATTATTCTAAAAACCTACACAAATTAGTAGAGAATGGGCTCCATCTGAACTGCTTTTTTAAGCTCCCAGATGGGATTCTGTGGCAGGGTTAGAATACGCTATTACAATCTGTAGGATGGTCCCAAACGTGCTAGAATTCAATAGAAAATGGCACCGTTCCTATAGGACTTTTAGAGACAGGCACACAGTAATGAGTAAGGTATAACCCAGCTATATCCCAAAGTATCAGTTCCCTGATCCTCTGTCGTCATGGCAGAGACAAATCGGTTACTACGGCAGCTCTGCCTGTTAAAACACCTGGGCATCTCAGATGCTGGCACTGAGCCAACTCCTGCTCAGTCTAGCAGCTGCCTGTCTATCTGCTAGGGCAGTGGCAGCAGTGGCGGCTACAAGGGGAAGCTCGCTCCTGTTTTTCCCCCATTAGGAAACACCCGTCCACATCACTAGAGGCTTTTAAATGCAGGCTGATGAATCACATGGGACTGGGAGCCTGATGCACAGCCCATTGGAGTCAATGCAATCCCTCCCCATTGACTTCACAGTAGAACTGGGTGAAAGTTTTCCTCTGAAACTTTTTTCTCGTCCATAAAGGCAGACTCCGGTCACTTGAAACAGCTTGCACATTTGTGCTGAATTCACCGAGCTGTTTCAGAAACAAAACAAAACAACAATTCTCAAAGCTGACAGGTTTTGACTTTTCGATTCAAAGTGATTTTTCATTTTGAATTTTACCCCAATTTTATGAATGTTTTGAAAGGTTTACAAAAAAAACCCTTGGAAACAAAAGGCAATGTTTAATTTTGGGTTGACCAGAATAACCAGTTATATCCAAACCAAAATGTTTTCGAGCTTTTCATTTTGCTGAAAATTTAAAAAAAAAATGTTTGTCTTGAGTTAACCTGAAACCTTTTTTTTCTTTTTTGGTTCAGCTACAAAACTGAAAATTCAGTTATTCACTCCACTGGACTTCAGTGGGCATTGTACCAGGCCCTGGGATAGAGGCAAATCCTGCTCTCTGGATGGTGTGAAGCTAATACACCAGGTGGGGCTTCCAACCACAGGCAGCTACTAGCCCTCTTCTCCTGCTGTCGCTCCTCTCTCGAGTGCCAGTGCTGTGATCCACTGTCACCATACTGAAACAAATGCAATCAAGGACAGTGTGGTCACTGCTCTCTGAATGACAAACCAGATGTACTGGAGGCTGGCTGCTTTCTAAGAGTATGTCTACACTGAAATTAACCCCCCGCGGCTGACCCATGTCAGCTGCCACGGACTCGCGGGGCTTGGACTACGCGGCTGTTTAATTGCAGTGTAGACATCATAGAATAATAGAATTTCAGGGTTGGAAGGGACTTCAGGGGGTCATCTAGTACAACCCCCTGCAGGACCAATCCCCAGCTAAATCCCAGCCAGGGCTTTGTCAAGCATGACCTTAAAAAACTCTAAGAAAGGAGATTCCACCACCACCCTAGGTAACCCATTCCAGTGCTTCACCACCCTCCTAGTGAAAAACGTTTTCCTAATATCCAACCTAAACCTCCTCCACTGCAACCTGAGACCATTACTCCTTGTTCTGTCATCTGCTACCACTGAGAACAGTCTAGATCCATCCGTTTTGGAACCCCCTTTCAGGTAGCTGAAAGCAGCTATCAAATCCCTCATCGTTCTTCTCTTCTGCAGACTAAATAATCCCAGTTCCCTCAGCCTCTCCTCATAAGTCATGTGCTCCAGCCCCCTAATCATTTTTGTTGCCCTCCGCTGGACTCTTTCCAATTTTTCCACATCCTTCTTGTAGTGTGGGGCCCAAAACTGGACACAGTACTCCAGATGAGGCCTCACCAATGTTGAATAGAGGGGAATGATCACGTCCCTCAATCTGCTGGCAATGCCCAGGCAACTCCAGCCTGAGCCTGGGCTCTGGGACCCCATGAGTGGGGAGATTCTCACAGCTGGGCTGCAGCCCAAGCCCAAACATCTACACCACAATTGAATAGCCCTGTAACCTGAGCCCCATGAGCCTGAAACAGTAGAAATGGGCCAGCCCCAGGGGTTCAAATGCTGTGTGGACAAAGCCTACGGGTCGCACATGCCCTAAAAGTCCATTGATGTGAATAAATGGGGTGCAAGAGAGGAAGTCTAATGGGATGTAGGAGTCCCCCCAAAGAAAGGGGCTGATTCAACCAAACAGAAAATAAGAGTGGGCAGGGGCCCAGACTCACCGTTCATAGCCAGCCTGGTGGGGCGCGGAGGCTCGGAGGCCGTGACACAGAGCCTTCGGGAGAGCTTAGGGGACACGTTACCCAGCAAGTGGAAATCTTCAGTATAAAGCACGTGCTCCTCGGCGGGCTTGGAAGCTAGTTTCCTCAGCTCATTCCTGTCGGCATTCTTAATTCCTAAAGGTGCCGGGGTGGGGAAAGGAAAGGAAAACAAGAGGCCTGATTCGCCATTGCTTTCTACCAGGCGTCGCCATTTACGCTTCCTCCAAAGTGGAGCAGAGAATCAGACCCAGTGTTCAGAGGTGTATTCTCATGGTGTAGATGCAGTTCCCTTTGCTGTGTGTTCCTTTGAGGTATATGCGATATTTTGTAGTGTATAGTCCTTGGTCTATGCAGTATTCTATGGTGTAGATCCTATAGCATATATATACATACATACATACATACATGTCGCACGCATTCATGTACACCCCACCATGTATACACAAAACATAGAGGTGACATTCTCAATGTCTTCATTTCTACCATACCTACCCACAGCAAAAACTGTCATGCCTCTGTCCTGTAGAGCCACAGCCGCATCTTCAACAGAATCGGCAGATTTCCCATCTGTGATTAAAACAATGATCTGCAAGGAAGCAGAGTCACAGCCAGGTAACCAGGGTGTCCAACATGAGCAATTTGCAACACATACCGCGATTGACCACCGTGCTCTACCAGTGGATGAGGTGCTTCCTCGGAAAGCCCGGCGAGGAAGGAGCCAGGCTGATGACCCTGGAAAGGGGAGTCTGCTGCTTTTCTATGCAATAGGAATTGCATCCATGCAAGCTTCCTTCCCCACACACCTTCTACTGCCCAGCTCGTGCATCTCAGACAGCAGGAACCCATGGCCCATTGTCCTGAGACCAGCAATGAGCCATCAGATGGTAACCACTCTAAGCCACTATAGACCAGGGCCAGATCAGAAATGGTGGCTGGAGTGAACGGCTCCATACCCCATTGCTCACTCCTCGGCACCACCTTGGTAGCAACCTCCTTGGAGCAGTCAGCTGAGAAGAATGGGCCAGACAGGCCACACAATATTCCCTTTGCCCTGTCTCTTGTGGGTCTGCAGAGCAAAAAAGAACTACTGTGTCTTAATTTGAGGCTTCCCAGAATTCAAAGTCCCTAGCAGGGAAAGGAATATGCAGCATTTCAATTTGGGGAAGCGGGTGACACAGTCAGGAGAGGGCTTCTTTAATAAGAAATTATAGCCGTGCCCGATTTCATTGCTGCTCTGCCATGCTGGGCTATATGTTCTCCAAGAAGACCCTCCAGGAACACATAGTCCATTCACCATGTCAGCTGTTCTTCACGTAAGCGGCCCTAACGCAGGGTGACTCTTTGTCCCCCTCTAGAGGCTAAGCCATGTATAGAGGTTCCTGAGTCTGCTACTGCCATCAAGCTAGCAAAGCTGTTCCTTTAGCTCAAGCAGTTAAGGCTCATGCTCTTAGATGCAAAAGTCCTGAGTTCAACCCCATGACCATGTGGGGCAGACTGACCTTTGCTGCATCTCCTCTTGCTGCTGCCGGACTGAAGACCACATGGGCCACAAATGCCAGGGCATCCCCTGTTTTTACACTGCCCCCTTGGAACGAGAGCTCCCTGACAGCCACCAGCACTTCCTCGATGGTGACGTAATCTGTCAACTCGATACTCATCCTGGGAGCAGGAAGAAAAGAGGGTGCAAAAGTGAGTGTTTATTTTGCATCCGCTGTGAATCACAGTAAGGATCATACAAACAATATCTAAAGGCATAGGCCAGCACGCCAAACCTCAGCTCCCCCTGAGAGGACAGGGCACGTAGGGTCAGTGAAAGGACATCACAGGTGGATACACCAGCTCTCTTTGCTTCCTTTCTTCCCACTGAAATGTCATGCCACTGAATGAGGGATATTGATCTCCAGGGGTGAGGCCCAGGGTGTAAGGCATCTACCACTAGTACCAGTCAAACACAGTGGAGTCTCCAACCCAGACAATTTTTAAATCAAGAGTGGATGTTTTTCTAAAAGATCTCCTCTAGGAATTATTCGGGGGAAGTTCTGTGGCCTGCATTACCCAGACGATCACAAGGGTCCCTTCTGACCTTGGAATCTATGACTCTAAGGGGCTGTCTACAAAGCAATTCAATGCCCGCAGCTGGCTCACATCAGCTGACTCAGGCTCACAGGGCTGTAAAACTCCAGTGTAGACATTCGGGCTCAGGCACCTACACTGCCATTTTACAGCCCCACGTCAGTGTGTGAAATAACCGAGCTGAATCAAAAAGCTTTATTAAACTATACGAAGGGTGATGATGCTTTCCATCACACAAGCCCACTGGGACTGGTTCTCCTTAATCTGATGCCAGTTCTATGTCAACACAACTCCACTGGCTTCACCAGGAAGGGAGATGACGAAGAGGCTACGAATGCCATTGCCTGTATGCATGGAACTGAGGGCAGCATTGGGAAGCTTCCCCAAAACTGTTTTACTGGGACAAGGGACACCTCCCCTTGCTGGCTCTGAGCCAGATTTTTAAAAGGATTCAGGCCCCTAACTCCCATTGAATTCAGTTTGAGGAAAACTTTGAGGATCTGGGCCATTGTCACCCCCATCCAGCAGGCTGCAGATTGGAACTTGAAAAATGCACAAGAAGCCTAACCCTTAAATAATCATGTCAGCTACCAGCACACGATCGCTGTGTCTTTGCTGTGTAAGGATCTTCTAGGGTATGGTCATCCTCCATTTTGGAAATGAGGGGCATATTTGGATGGCAGAGGGATGGTTCCAGGCTTCAGCATGTCGCTGAATCTCACTGCTGAGTTATTGAATAGCCAAATGAAAGTAATCATTCAACATAAGCTCTCCAAGCCTTCAAACACCACCACGAGAGCTACGGGTGCATAAGATTGCCCATAGGCTGACCAGATGTCCTGATTTTATAGGGACGGTCCCAATATTTGAGGTTTTGTCTTATATAGATGCCTATTACCCCTCACCCTCTTCCCAATTTTTCATGCTTGCTGTCTGGTCACCCCAGTTGCCCATCACCATGGCATCTGGTGGGGCCTCAGACCAAGCCCCAATATTTTTAAATGAACCTTTCCTGTTTTAAATTTGAATGCTCCTTTCAATGGATTATGGTTCACATACATCCACTCCAGCCTCATGGCCAGACAGAGGTGGGACTTAGAGACTCTCTGTGTTGACAGGAAATGAAGGTTTGCCGACCTTGGCTTCTCCATGTAGAGCACCACTCCCAGCCGAACACCCTCTCTTCCCATTGCCACGTTCTCGAAGGAGAGGACCACACTGTAGATGAAGTCTTTGATCAGCCGGAAGTTCCCTTCCCCCATGCTCCAGGACTCACCCACCAGGAACAAGATGTCAGCCACCTCCGCCGTCCTACACGCTGCATGGAGAAGAACAGAGGGCTGCGTGGGCTGAGAAGCTGATTCTGTTCCACAGAGCTTGTAACGGACCAGCTAGTGTATAAACCATCTGAGGGAACATCAGCGCTGAGGGGTCACCTAACTCCCCCAACAATACTGCAGCTGGCCCAGATAGACAAACCCTTTGCAACTCTCTCCATCTTAGGTAATGACATGGCTGCCGTCGCCATGGCATCTGAGTGCCTCACAGTCTATCAATGGTCTCACTGGGGAACTGAGGCACAGACAGACTAAGGCCCACATCTTCAAAAGGTACTTTGGCTCCTATTTGCCATTGAGTTCATTGGTGATCTCGGTCCAGAAGGTTTCATGGTATTGCTTTAAGAATCTGAGCCTAAATGACCGGCCGGAGGTCACGTAGGGAGGCCTGTGGCAGGGCAAGGAATTGAACCTAGCACTCTCACTGGGCCATCCTTTCTCTCTGATACAAATAATTGGACAGGCACCAACTTCCTCTGTCCCGGGGGTGGTGCTCAACCCCCACTCTGCCAGGGCACACCCCCACGCCACCCCTTCCCCCAAATCCCAACCCCACCTCAGCTCTTCCTATCTCCGCTCTGCCCCAGGCCCTGCCCTCACTCCACATCTTTCCTCAAGCCCCCACCCCGCCTCTTTCCACCCCACTCTGCCCTGCCCCATTATGCCTCCCCCCCCAGCGCCTCCTGCATGTCAATGAACAGCTGATTGGGGTGGGTAAGAGGTGCTTGGAGGGAGGGGGTGAAGCTAATCGACAGGGCTGCCGGCGAGCAGGAGACGCTGTGGAGGAGCGGGAGGAGCTGATCGGTGGGGCTGCTGGTGGGCGGGAGGCACTGTGCAGGGGGGGAGGTGCTGATCCACAGGGCTACCAATGGGTGCTAAGCACCCATATTTTTTTCTGTGGATGCTCCAGCCCTGGAGCACCTACACAGTGGGCGCCTATTGTGGCCTCAGTGACACCTGTACAAGCAACCTCATTCACAGTCTGATTGACTGGAACCTCTCTTCCACTAGGGGTAAGCCACGAGGAACGTCAGGCATTCAACAGGGTCCTGTAGGTACGCAACCCATTTAAGTGAGCAGAGTCAGACCCAGCAGTGTCACACGGGGCTCAAGAAAAACAGAATTGGGGTCGGTGTGTAAATCACTAAATTTCATTTTTCATGCCATGTACCTTACATGAGAGGCCATTGTGGAAGGAGTGGGTAACATCAGATCAGCCAGACTGGGTCAGACCAACGGTCCAATCTAGCCCAGTATCCTGTCTTCTGACAGTGGCCAGTGCCAGGTACTTCAGAGGGAATAAACAATACAGGGCAATCACCGAGTGAGCCATGAAACGGGCCATATGAGCCAGCTGCATATTAAGTAAGTGGCTTTCGCAGGGTTCGAAGGCTGAGTTTCAGTGCTCAGGAGCGCTTCGGATTAGTATCATTCTGACGCAGCCTGGGTAACGCTGCTCCTAGAACAGAGTCAATATCTGATGTCTCAGTTCAGGACCCGAACCAAAAATATCCGGAAGAAAATTTGGTTTGAACAAAACATTTTGTTTAACCCGAAACTATGGTTTTTGTTCCAAGTCATTTGTGGGTGTTTTTCACCCTTTCTTTGGTCTGCTGGACTAGCTTAATTTCCAAGAAAGTGCAATTTCCAAACGAGTGGGCATGTTTTGTTTGAAATGATCCAAACAAGCCATTCTGGCTTTTTCAAAATACAGTGGGGTTTTTTGGCCAAGACTATTCACTGAATTTGGTAAATAGTTTTGATCCCCCGCTGCCCCAGTGCATCTTTTGGTGAATTTACTATTCACTGAAAAAATGTCACTCGGTTCTAGTCCCTTGCTCTCCATTTGCTCCCTAATTCCACTTCCTGATATTCAAAGAGATCTTGCCCCTATTCCACATTAACACTTTGGGTACAAGTAAGCTAACAGCATGGGATGGATTTGGTCCCCTTTCTGCTGCTTTGTACAAAACACACTCCTGGGAAATTTCCTTGGAACAGGGCAATGTAAGCAGCTCTGTGCCACCCAGACAGAACCACAATCAGAAGACCTTGTGCCCCAGCTGTGCTGAACTGTGGAACAGCCTCTAGCAGCCTTGCAAGGTTGGAATATGTTAAAGTCACCCCAGGGCTGCTCCAACTTGTGCCAGGGACTTCACTAGCTCACAAAAGGTATGTCTACGCTGCAATAAAAAACTCATCATAGCCAGTCACAAAGCCTGGGTCAGCTGATTCGGGCTTGCAGAGCTAAAATTAGCATTGCAGATATTCAGGCTTAGGTGGGAGCATGGGCCCGGATACACTATGAGTGGGGAGGTCCTCAGAGCCCAGGTTCCAGTCCATGTCTGAACACTGCAATGTTATAGCCCTGCTGTTATAGCCGGGGGCTGCAGGAAGCAGCGTGAGCCAAGGGATACACTGTCCGCCACTTCCCACAGTCCCCATTGGCCTGGAATGGTGAACTGCGGCCACTGGGAGCTGCGATCGGCTGAACCTGCTGCAGGTAAACAAACCATCTCAGCCCACCAGTGGCTTTCCCTGACAGGCCACATGCCAAAGGCTGCTGACCCCTGCTTTAAACCATGATTTGAAGGCTTCAGTAACTCAGCCAGAGGTTAGGGGTCTATTACAGGAGTGGATGGACAAGCTTCTGTGGCCTGTGATGTGCAGGAAGTCAGACTAGCTGATCATGATGGTCCCCTCTGGCCTTAAAGTCTACGAGACAGGGAGGACTGAGTTTCATTTAATGAACATCAAGGCATGTTTCACTTTAAAACATTTAATCTGTTTTAATTGAATTTTGTATTCGGCAGGCATTGCACACCAACATTTCATGGACAGAAAGCTGGCAACTGGGTGAGACACTCTGATAATTTAATAATATAAATCCGCTATATTCCCCATAATTTTAATATCTTTACTTAGGTGGGGGATGGGTTTGCAAGCTTGAAGTTAAAATTTTAATAAATGTTTCTCTCCCCATTTCATGTAAACAGTGATTTATTATTCCAGGGTTTCTAGAGGGCTGGAGTAAATACACAGGTTTGTTTGTGTTGGGCTGTTTACAGTGGTCTCCTAGTGCAGAGTCATTCATGAATGCTTGGCTGATGCGAGGGTTTGTTGTTGCAGAATTGTTCACAAGGCCTGGGCAGAGCTCATTGGTTTGTTATTGTGGAGTTGCTCGTGAGCATAGGGCTGTACTCTGCTTTATTACTATAGGCTGCTCATGGAGTCAGGGCTACACACTGGTTTGTTATTGTAGGGTTGCTCATGAGCACATCTGTAACATGCTGGCCACTCTGGAGCACCAATGGTCATTGCAAGAAGCCCTCTTCAGATCTTTAAAACTGAAGGAAAAATATAGAATTTTGGACCCAGTCCTGTACCCCTGACTCCTATAATTAAAGGGCTACTCACAAGAGTAAGAGAGCCACAGCTGAGCTCTTTGAGCCTGAGTGATTCTTTTAATCCCAGAATAACAAAACTTCGCTTTTGCTGTTTTAACTGGCACTGGTATCTCCAATATTCCCATGAATCAAGAGACCCTCTGGGGAAGTCAAAGCCAAATTCTGTGGATCTACTTTCCCGGAAATCTCAACATGAGTTGCCAGAGAGAAGGGCCTGTCGCTTTCCCAGTTCCCCTGCCCCAACCCTTTTCAATCTATGCATCATCCACATTCTCCGGAGAGAATGGGTGAAGATTTAAAAGCAAAACAATAGGGTGCTGTGCTTTGAAAATCAGCCTGCAATTGGTATACAAAAGCACCGAGCACACTGGGCACTACGTGCAACACAAATAGCTCCCACAGGGGGCTTTTCACCTTTGGCACCAATCCTGCAAACACATATACACATAGGCCTAAGCGTCTGTAGGATCGGAGACTTTGCTACCTACAGGGTAAGTAATCCTGTCATCATTACTTACCGAGTATGTCTGCACTGGACCTGGAGGTAGGTTTCAGACAGGATTGTGCTCGAGATGGCTAACCCATCCTGCCACTCTCACAACCATGATTATGCTGCTATTTTTAGCACACTAGTTCCACCAGAGCTAGTTTGGGTATGTCTGTCTGAGGTGGAAATTACACCTCCAGCTCCCTGTGGGTGTAGACACACCCACGCAGACAGTCAGTGCTCTGCAAGGGGCCTGAATCTCCACTGCCTTTCTTGAATTGTCATTTACCCCAGGCGGAGAAGCTGTAGGCTGTTACCATCCTTGTTTGCATCCACTTTGCATGGATGGATATGACCACTCAAGGCGGATGAGTCCTGAATAGCATCACTGAAATCGTCTGTGTCAGGGGGCAGCGGCAGGTCAGAATTCTGTTGTGAATAACAGTAAGTGCATATACCGTGAGCCAGCACGCCCCTGTGTGGACGGGTGCAGTGTTGCAGATGAGCCTTTACTTAATTTGCCCCTCATCCAGGGGATCAGCAAGTGCAAACAGCCAGTTACGTGCAAGAGAGCCCCTGCTTGCAGAGACTCATTTGTCAACAGAAAAGCCAACGCAGAACCATGAACAAAACGTTAACCCCAACGTCCTAGTGGGGGGACTGGGTCATTCTTCAGCCATGTGCCTCACCTGAGTCCACTGATCATCTCTACCCGGTCTCCCTCTAGTGCTCTCTTGGTGCCAGTCTCTTCCCCAGCTGCTAGACCTCTTGCCCCTACCAGAGTAACATTCTTCTCTGGAGTCTCAGGTCTGGGGAGCTCTGCGTGCTGTGAGGCGTCCCCAGGGACAGCGGGCGATCCTTGCCAGGCTGGGCTTCCGACCAACGTCTGAGGGACAAGTGGTAAAGCCCTCTGACTAGAAGGCTCCCCTCTCTGGGGGCACCTCTTACAGGCTCCCCATTCTGGTAGGTTCCCCAGAGAGCTCCCCTTCAAGCCTCCCTGTTCTGCCCTCTGCCTCTGGCCTCCCTCAGTCTCCTATCTCCCTTTGGAGTTCATGCTAACTGAGCTCGGGTAACTTTTATTAGGTCCAGGTGCTTCTTTAGTAATCAGTCACCTGTGGCAGTCAATTACCCCCAAGTGGGACCCTCATAAGGGCAGTCACAGGCAGGCTGGGCCCTAGCTCCCAAAAAGAGCAGCTGCCCCTTGACAAGGGCCCCTTCATACAGGGCCTTCAAAGCCATGCAGGACGAGGCCCCAGCTTGGCACTGCAACTAGAAAGCATTTGGCCTGGTTGGATCAGGCACCTGATGCTGTCTTTGAAAGCATGTGATGTTAAGCATATCTGGATTGGTGCCTTCTGGAGCAAATACCAACACAGACAGCTATATTAATCACAGAGGGATATGATTTTATTTGAAATTTTCCATGCACTTCCGAAATTACCCTCTTTCATCCATCAAAGGTTTGCCGGAGACATCTGTAAACGTTGATTTATTGCACTGTTCCAGACTGCGAATTAAATAGTATTATAGTCAAAGATATTGGCTTAATTGACGGGCAGGAATTTAATCAAGTTAATTTTGCAGCCAATTCCTAAGATACCATTAACCCCTTACTGAATTTTCAGAAGGTTCCAGGCATGTTCTTAAAAGCTTAGAGCCCAAGCCTGTCTGGCAAGCCCTGTGTTCCTCTTTGAATTTCTGCAGAGCACAGCATAGTCTAGGTAGCTGGACGCTTATGCCCAGCCAGGGACTAGATTAGTCTACCTGTGAGAAGCAGTCTGCAGGCCCTTATGGACTTCCCAGGGACTGAGTTTCAGCAGTAGAAAGTCACATCCACTTCCACATGCCCATTCGTAATGGCCCTTTCACCCCACATGGGTCATTAGCAGGGTTTGAACCTACAGTCCTCAACCTTTCTAACACAGAGCTTTACCACTCAAGCCACAGCTATCAGCTAACTGCACTAGTAGGCTATTATCCTCTAGTGCACAGACACTCGAGACGTGCAAAACAAGCTTCAACAATATGTTACGAAAGCAGATTTTTGGTGAACTCACTACACCGATTCTAGTGTGCACGGAGTAGAAATATGCCCGCTGAAGTGCGGGGGGGCTAGATAGTGAGAGACAGCTCGCTATGCTTTGTCCCATGCTGCTGATAGCACATAGACTAAAATCCTGTCACCGTGGTACTGCAGTGCCTAGCGCCTGCCTCGTGTGCTGACCTAGCTGGACCTGACATTGGGGAGATGCAGGTGGGGCACAATGGGGAGTAAGCTTCCTCTTTGGTAGCTGAAGCAGCCTATGTAGGGCATTGTTACAGCCTTGCTCACCATGGGGGGAGAGGGCGGACCCACATGGTGACAGATCTCCTCACTCACTCATATAGCTCCCCTCGACAAGGGCCTCTCCAGACACAGAGAGGTGGGCTGGACTCTGCAGCACTAATTTGTCACTGCCATGTGCCTAGGGCGGTCACTTACACCTGTGCTGAGTGTAAAACACAAGCAGATCAGAGCAGCGGCACATCATGCCCATTTGCACAGATCCAAGTGCCCCGGTAGCGCCCCTGCTCGCTGACACGTAGTTCTTGGGATTACTTTCTAATGCCATACGTGGGGCCAAAGAAAATATCAGAGGGGAGATTGTGGCTGATGGAACAAGAGGGAGCATATGAGACTTTGTGCCATTTTGATACCCTAACTGGCCCTGTGTGGCATTAAGAAAGGCCTGCAGAAAACAAATGCAAACCCCAAGGTTGTCTGCTTGGTGGCTAACAAATGCAGATGGACACTATCTGAGTCTAACTAATAGAGATCAGGATGAGAACTATGCGGGGGGACCAGAGGTTACAGTGGGATTCTTACATCTTCCTCTCAAACATCTGGCACTGGCCAATATCAGAGACAGGATGAACCATGGGACCAATACAATCTGGCACGTCCCACAATCCTCTTTGGTTTTTCACAGCTCACATGTCTTGGCTTAGTAGGTATGATCCTATCTACAATTCACTGCAGAGACTATTTAGCCTGCTAGTATCCAGTGATAATGGCTTGTGATCTTGATGCTAGAGATCCCAGGTTCAAGCCCCACTAGTGCCCCCAGGTAGTTACAGCTCCTTACACTAGCAAATACAGCCACCTGGAAAAGACATTAACTTCTCTGCCATGAGCATTAGCTACCCTGCTTTTGGGTCTGTTGGACACAGCACGTGACAGGCGTACCTTCATGCAGAGCCAAGGCTTCAGACTGTGCCAAGAGGGCTGCTAGCGTAAGTATCTTGGCATATGACAATCTCATCTTCCTAGGGCAGAAACTCCTCCTAGGTCACCAGAGTTATTGCACAAGCTGAACATTGATGTGTCTGGAAGAGAAAACAGGGCTTAATGCAAATATAACACTGGTGAAGAGTGAAATCATCTAGTGATCCACAGAACAATGGGGCAGTATTAGCTTCCTTTGTCCAGCCCAGTCCCTGGGCCTCAGTATTCACTTAACCAGATGACTGCTAAGAGTGAGTCTCTTTGCCCAATTAATTCCTTAGCCTCTGGCTGAGACAGCCAAGAGATACCTGTCCCCCAAGGAGCTGGGAGGAGAATTACCAACTCGTTTCACTTGTGCCTTCAAACAGGCACCAGATTTAACACCACTTGGAGAAACATTTTCAGAAGCAGCCACTAAATTTTGGAGCCCCAGCTTGAGATGTCCTGATTTTCTGAAGGCCCAAGCAACTGCAGCTACTGGAGGGATATAAAACCTTCTGCTTCGGGGCACAAGCGCCTCACTAACTAATGGGGTTAGGAAACACTTCCCCTAAGGCAGGGGTTCTCACCCTTTTTCTTTCTGAGGCCCCCTCAACATGCTATAAAAACCTCCATGGCCCACCTGTGCCACAACAGCTGTTTTGTCTGCATATCCAGTAGATTAAAAGCCAGGGCTGATGTTAGGGGGTAACAGGTAGGGCAATTGCCTGTGGCCCCACACCACAGGGGCCCTGCAAAGCTGAGCTGCTCAGAGCTTTGGCTTCAGCCCTCTTGGGTTCAGCTTTCTGCCCTGAGTCCCAGGGAGCCTAACATCAGCCCTGCTCTCTGGTTTATTTTGGCAGCTCCCCCTGACACCTGCTCATGGTCCCCTAGGGGGTCCCGGACCCCTGGTTGAGAACCGCTGCCCAGTGGGAAGGTTGCTCCATGACTCAAGCTTCCTTGCACCTTCCATGGAGACATCTGGTGCTGGCTACTGTCAGAGACAGGACACTGGCCTAGATGGACCTGACGTCAGATCCAGGATGACAGCTCCTATGTCACTTTAATTAATAACCTTCTCCTTCAGGCCGAGGCCAACCAGGAGTCATTTCATGCCCAGCTGTGAACGTGACGTGTGTGTAGGAAAAGTGGTTAGAATAGAACTCTTTTGCAACCCTTCTTATAGCAGTTGGTCTAATAGGAAGGAAAAGTATGGGCATGTTCAAAGCACAAAAGTCAATGTGAGATCGAAGCATACAGCAGCTTCCGACACGACACATTCAGCTTCTCACTAGACTATTTTACAGCTAACCTTTGGGTTCCTCATGCTTGTAGCTTGAGAACTGCTCTAATTAGCAGTTTTGCACACAGCCCCTGCAAATTTCCCTCGTCATTGTGCGGTAGATCTGGAAAACACTTGTTACTGTCCATGTGTGACATACACAATCCATAGCAAATGCTGATTGCCCATTAAGGCTACAGGATCCTTGCTCTAAGTAGCAATAACTACAGCATTGCCAGAAGGGGTTTTATTCTTTCTTATGGGACAATGGGATATCCTCTCCTATTTTAACCTTCTCCTCAATGTCCCAGACTGAATGGACACCACAGGTGTGACTATGGGCAACTTCCAGGAAATCACAGACATTAGAGAAAGAAAAGACCTTATACATCATCCAGCCCAGATATCTGATAGCGTAGGACTGTGTCCTACAGTAAATAACATGCCATTGCTGAGCTACATTAGTATCGAATAAAGCTGCTGATTCCTCTTGGAAAAACCTCTTGGTTTTTTTCCATGCACAACCTTGGTGTTTCAGTTTAAACTTTTTTTGTTTCAGACAATGGAAAACAGCAAACAAGAAAGAACAAAAGTAAAGTCTTGAGGTGGGTGCACAGGACAAGGTGGGTGAGAGAGAGAGAGAGAACAGGTTGCAGCAATAACATGGCTGCTGTCTCTGCACTAAAGGCTCAGCAAATAACTGATTTTTCAGTTCTCACGGAATCTGAAATTTTGGGGACTTTTCAGTGAATTGAGAAATTCTGTTTCGGGTCTCAGGGGTTGAACCATAAATCCCTCAAATCCCAAGGCAGTGTCGCAAACACTGGCTAATGGTTGTGAATTGTTGTGGCAGCGGCAGCAGGCTCTTCTCCAGCCATTTTGGGAATGGCTGAAACCAGTTGTGTCAAATTCACAAATAGTTCCAGATTGACCAACACTGCATTTTTCATCACATAAACTATTCGTATAAAAAAACTTCACTCCGTTCTGCTGCAAGGACAAGCAGAGATCTTCAGAAACGTGCAGTCCACCCTGCGCACAGTCACCCCACTGGCCCAGCTAGACCAACAGCTTTGAACGCTATTCTGTGTATAGACAACTCTGCTGTCCTTCCATGTGTTTTGTGTTTTTCTCTTCCTCTCCCTCCCATTTCTTGAAACTTGTGCAGTGAATGTAGGTCTTTGTTGCCTAGCAGTGAGCCTGCTCCTACCCCTTATTCCTCACCTTCCATTCGTGACACCACCATTAGTTGCTATGGAGATGGCTTGGAAGTTAAAAAAAAATCCTTCCGAGGCTTTTTATAAATTCCAATAAAGAATAAACACCGGGAGCGAACAAACTGCTAAGAACTAAAGCTTCTATGAGGAAAATGGGCGAGTCACTGGGTTGGGACTCGGGAAACCCAGGTTCAATTTCCTGCCCTGTTATAGACTCATTGTGGCAAGTTTTTGCGCCTCGGTGTCCCTTTTGTACCAGGGGGCTCATAACTCTTCCCTTCTGTCTTGTCTATTTTGATTGCAAGCTCTTTAGGGCAGGAACACACTCCGTGTTTGTGGAGCACCTAGTAAGATGGGGTCCTGAACTTAGCTGGGTTTCCAGGTGCTATTGTAATACCAATAATCATGTATGCCCCTCCAGAAAATACACAACACAGGCCTCGTTTCTCAGGGGCACCTATCTCTCCTTCACACATTTTTCTTCTCCAAAAATATAGTTCTAATGAGGAAGCGTTTGGGGTCTAGAGGCCTCGCCAGCTCATCTGGGAATGCCTGCGTCTAAAATTGTGACCCCAAAAATAACAGAACGTGTTCTTCAGTCAGTAACGTACTTTACAACATAGAAGTCAACCGAGTAACAAATCCACAGGCACCTCGGATTATCCGGTCATCGCAATGCTGCACGCCACAGCCTCTCGGGATTTCCTGGTAACTGTGGGGGTAGAGCTTATGTGCATCTGCCTCTAAAGCACAGGCAGCTACATATGAGCTAACGGGGAAAAGCTTGCAGGAGGAAAGCGTTCCAAAAGCGCCTAAGGGATTTGGGCACAGAGGCGCTCACTTGTGCAGTCAAATCCCTTAGGTAATTTTCTAAACCCCTTCTTTAGACCTGTACTGCTGTGACACCTAGTTGAGATGAACTCATTTCATCCAGCAATGGGCAGTGGTACATAAATACACCAGCCAGTCCATTGTCATCTACTGTTCTATTCACATCCTTATACTGCATGTGGCACATCGGTCACCTATCTTAGAACACATCCCTGGCTGCCTTGAAATGCAGAACACCCATATTACCTTACGGGTAGCAGTCATCGATCCAGCTCATGCAACTTAATGAAGGAAAGTACGTATGTCTGGAGGGCAGGCAGTGAACTAATGAGCTCCAATCATCCTGTCATTAAACTACAAGCCAATGAGCATCCTCAATCCATACTGCCCCTTCTGGGTTTTTTTACAAGGAACCAGGTGGCGTCCTTCGCAAAGATAGCCTTCCACCCTCCCTCTGTTGCATCTGTCATACTGTATTTGGTTAAATGCAAAATTCAGACCCTGTCTTACTATTTCATTTTCTTGGCTTGAATGGGACAAAAGACTTATGTGCAAGCTGCTCCAAAGACCTCGCCTCTCAGAGGTTATAGTCTCCTGGGTAGCAGGTTTCAGAGGGGTAGCCGTGTTAGTCTGTATCAGCAAAAACAACGAGGAAGTGGGTTATAGCCTATGAAAGCTTATGCCCAAATAAATTCGTTAGTCTCTAAGGTGCCACAAGGACTCCTTGTTGTTTCTCCTGGGTAGGTTTTATTTTTAAACCCTTTTATTGTTTTGCTTAGCATGGCCCTTAGCACAATGGGGTTCTGGTCCACGACAGGGGATCTGTATTGCAGATGCTTCTGAGTTTCAGTGAATCAATAGGAATAACAACAACAACAGCTCAAACCAGAACGCAAGGCACACTGAGGAACTAGGCCTGTGAGCTGTGCTTTGCCTCACAACACTCCAGCAATTAACTGTGCACAAATGAGCAAAGAAGAAAGCACATTGAAGGAGACATCGGCAACGTAATCCAAACAGCCACAAATAGAGGAAGGGAGGGAAGGCCAACTTGTTCTCTAAGACTTGGGGTGGGATATAATATAAAGAGGACCAATAAACAGAGAAAAGTGAGCTCTCCATTGGAGATTTCTCCAGGCCCCAAAATCTTGGGGTGGCTCTGATGGGCCAGTTTGGGTGGAGGAGGAGCTCAGAGGGACACAATGATATTTTATTTGTTAATAGGCAGGTTTACAAATTCAAGGCTCAGTTTCACTGTGTGGTTCACAGGAACAGTGTGGGGATAAGAGGAGTCCAAAATATAGATGTATGAAAAGAAACGTCTAGAAAACCATAAGGCCAGCAGAAGAGTTTCCTTCACCGCCCCACCCCTTATTTCAAAGGAAACAGGGTTTCTGGTGAAACACTCTGAGTGTATATCACAGCCATGCTGCAGCTAGCCGACCACAAGGTAACAGCCTACTACTGCTGCTACTATAACCTAATGGATTTACTCCTTCGACTCAAGTGGTAGCAATGCCATACTTCAAATCCTAGTCATGATTTAGGGGAAGCAGAAGTCAAACCTGAGTATTGCAGCATTATCTACTGCATGAGAACCAGGAAGTGAAAGTGATTAGAAAGAAAAGTGAATTCGACCACTCTGTACTTATTAGCCAAGCTAAGAGAAATACAAAAAGTAAACAAATAGGGAAAGAAAGTTGGATGCTCTATGGGTATTAATCCAAAGTGCTATTACCCAGGTAAACATTCTAAATCTGTGGGTTTTAAACAACTTCTTCATCTGTGATGTTATTTAACAATAAAATATCAATGGAAAAAACCACAAAAATACAGTTAAAAAATGACATTAATAGGATCTAGTCTAGCTGTAGGGGAAATAAGTCCACAACAGGTTTCGTACACAAGAAAGAAAATGCCATCAGAATATACAGAGCCCAAATGAAGTGCGTTAAACCTGATGGGCCTGTCTTGCAGCTTGCCCAGACATTTAAACCCATGCACCCAGGGGAAAAATGCTCCCAAAGCACAGCAACAGCCATTTATATCTACTTTACCCAGGTATAGATGCCTGCAGAAGGTGCGGGGCCATGCCAGCTCCGGATGCACACCCCACACACGCCATACATCCCTGGGCAGAAATGGATTCCGTTAAATGTCTATGAATTTTTACTAGACCGCACCCCCTTGAACCGCACTGAACAAGTCAACAAAGCGGTTTAAAAAGCAATGTGTGTGCGACAGCTCACAGGTGCAGAAGCCAGGCAGAAAAACCAGCCAGTCTGCAAGTTCTGCATTCATATAAATGAAGGGGAAAGGGTCTCTTGTGGCCAAGCTTGGCTAAAAAAAAGTATAAATGGTTTCACTACCGCACAATGGGCCAAGTGGATTATGGACACCCCCCTACCCCCACCTTTCTCTGAAGACACACACAGAGGTGGGACGCTGGCCTGAGTGGATCGTGAGGTCCTTGTGCAATGGCAAATGCTGGCTTCTCAAAGACAAGGTAGATCTCAGCCCCAGCATTCAACATCTACTCTTGCAGTCCGTCAGGCTAGAGCAAGCTCCCTTTAGCTGATAAGCTCAGCCCCATTCCCTTCCTCCCCAGCTCCCTGGTAAGCTCTGCTGTGAGAAAATGCACCTCTGTTAGCCTCTGGACTGAGGGGGGGGAGGGGTGTTAACCCCTTCTCTGCCACTCACCAAACAGGATCTGTATCTCAGGACAGCATTTCGGGATCTATGCTTTGCACAGCAGGAATCAGCCTGGAAGGAGAAGAGAAAAATGGACTGAATAAGCAGCACGAGGCATCAAATGAAGTTAGCAAGCAAAACTAAAGGCGGACTGTAAGGTTTCTTTATAATGGTGAAGCCACTGCAGCAGAAAGATGAGGCAGCCCATATGGTAGCGACTAAGGCAGGGGTAGGCAACCTATGGCACGCGTGCCAAAGGCGGCACGCGAGCTGATTTTCAGTGGCACTCACACTGCCTGGGTCCTGGCCACTGGTCCGGGGGGCTCTGCATTTTAATTTATTTTTTAATAAACCTTCTTAAACATTTTGAAAACCTTATTGACTTTACATGCAACAATAGTTTAGTTATACATTATAGACTTACAGAAAGAGACCTTCTAAAAATGTTAAAGTGTATCACTGGCATGCAAAACCTTAAATTAGAGTGAATAAATGAAG
This sequence comes from Chelonoidis abingdonii, assembly GCF_003597395.2. NCBI lineage: Eukaryota > Metazoa > Chordata > Testudines > Testudinidae > Chelonoidis > Chelonoidis abingdonii. Next base: position 3,082,870 of record NC_133769.1, read on the forward strand.
ACTTGGGACACCACTTCTGAAAGGCTGCCGACCCCTGGACTAAGCAATGATTTGTCACACCTGGTTTGCACGAAAATGTTGTGCCAGCATGGCGGGTTGTTGGCTGGAAGTCTTAGCAAGGCCGGCAGAACCCGCACTGTAGACGCAATTTAGCTGACAGAAGCACTCTTCTGTCAACGTGGCTAACGTCATTCAGGGAGGTGGTGGTGTTATGTTGGCCGAAGAATTCCTTCTGTTGGCATATGCAGCATCTACACTAGGCTGCGTCTATGTAGGCTCTGCAGTATAGACATGGCTGCAGTTACAGTCTGCCATGAATTTGTCAGTGCTGCAATAACTAAAGCAGACCCAAACTTGCTGGTTTCAGTTCCTGTGGGTCTGGACGGACATTTGAGTCGGGCTCAATTCATGTGGTTTTGTTCTAAGATTTGGGCTGATTTGAATCCAGCAGAGTGAATTTCACAATGAAACCGGGCAGTTCAGTTAAGCTCTTTGTGCTGCTTATAGACTGGAGGTTTAATTCAACCCTGGAACATAGCAAATGCCATCCTAGATCAATCTAATGGTCCATAAAATCCGGTATCCTAATGACAGTACAAGGTGCTTCAGAGGAAGAAGCGCAGAACCCCAAATAACCTACCAGCTGCAGCCTACAGATTGGATAAAAGTCGTGCTATCCTTGCCACTACTTCATAGATATGGAGCTAAGTTTTATAGCCCAGATCAGGCCCTGTATCCAGAATTCAAACACCAAAGCTTAACTGAACTTTTTCACATTTCAACCAAAAAAGGTTTGCTTTGGCTCAAGAACTGGGTTGGGTCTTTGCTCATCCACCCAAGTTACTGCCACCATCAAAATATGCATGGAGGTTAGGTTCCAGCTGTGTATGAAATTCATAGATCCTGAGGGGGGCCCTAATGCAAGGATAAGGTGCTTCCCGGCTTCCTCCAAATTCAGGGAAACAGTCACCAGTAAAACTGCAGAGGGAATGGATTAAACAGGTTTCAGCCTGACCCCAAAAGCCTCATTCTTCTGCATAGGGATGTGTCTTACTCTAATATATGGGGCACCAAGTTGCTGGAGAACAAATCCATATAGTGTCACGATTCCCACAGAAACCAAGATATTTAGGCGTACTGATGTCAGTGGGGATCAGGTGCCTAAATACCTTTACATCCCTGTAGTACTGGAGATGCCATCACTTAGCACAGGTCAGTCTTAACATAACGCATATGGAAAACTGCCAATTGCTAATGGCGAGACATTAAAGCTCCTGAGTGGTAGCGGATGACACACATCCTATTACTTTTTATTGTCTTTCTCTCCCACCTGGCCTGCTTGTTCCATCTACCTATTAGCTGTTGTCTTTTAGACAGTAAGCTCTTTGGGGCAGGGACGAGGGACCGTCACCTTCTATTCACTTGCACAGCGCTTGGTACAATGATTGAGGCCCCTCGATGCTCCTGCAGTATAAATATTAAATAATAATAAATGATAGGACAGCAGAACAGCAGGCTCTAAAGCATCAGCAGGAAGATGGAGGCTCCACCAGCTCCCATTTCAAAGAGTGCAATGCAGGACAGTCAGCTGCTACAGAAAGTTTTAAAGAAAGCCAATTGGGGCACAGAATTGACCTCCACAAACTTCAGAGTTTTAGATGGAATCTGAGCAATTTCCTTGGTAAAACAACATATTGGGGCAATTATGTTTGTTTTTTTTTTACAGACCCTTAAACAAATCAGTGGCAAGCCCCATAAAGTATATGGGTCTGAGTTTCTGGTCTGTTATACCAGTTTTAGGGCACTATAACTCCACTGAAATCAAGGGAAGTGCCATTTTGTCATTACAGTGTCAGAGAAAGGAGAATCAGATCCTTTATATTTATGGTTTCCCCAAAAACTGAGTGGCACTCATCAACATTTCTCCAGTGTGTGCATTTTTATGAAGTCTCTTTCTTTTTATGGGGAACAATTTTGGGGATAAGAAAGAAAGATCTGTCAGGTTTGTCCATAAAGGACAAGATTCAATGGAACAAGGTCTGAAACTGACCACACCCTAATCTACTGATATCAGATTCTTTTTTATTGTCTGTTTATAAGGTTTTGTGTTTCTTAATTCCTATTTTCAGAAACATTAAGGCCCTACCTTTGCAACTGTTCACACATGCATCAAGTTACTCAGCACCATGGTAAATGGAATCACAGTCTTTCTTAAGCAAGAAGCATTTATTATAGGAAATAACTAGGAATTTCAGACAACTAAACAAACTTCCACACAACTTGAGCCTCAGCTTTGTTCCTGGTAAACAAAAAATGATCATCCCCTGACTGGAACTCCATATAGCATTGGGAGACATCTAGGGGCTAAATAACATAGAGTAAATAAATATATCATTGCACCACCAGGTGTGCTTAGAGGATCAGGGCGTGAGTTTGTATTTAAGGGTTTGCTGTTTTTCCAGTCACACATGTTCATAATTCACTGGAAAAAATGTTCCAGCTCTTCCATTTCACTTTGAAATGTTTATGTGAAAATGTAGGCTAAGAATTTTTCTCCCCCAGAGGCAAGCATACTTTTCTACAAGGTTCTTGTTAAAATCATCCCAAAACCTTGAGATATATCTGGCTAGTTGGGTTGAAGGGGGCCTAGGTTAGAGTCAAGCATGTGTTTTTCTTGCATGATAGGAACAAGATCGCAGGGTCAAAAGTTTACAGGGCTGTTTTAAATGTATTTTATTGTAATTGATTTCTCTCTGTGTTGCAAATAGGATATTGAAATGGTGTTTGTAAATAAATATTACCGTATTCACTGTCACAGTCTGTAAACTGTGCCTGGGATAAATTGATAGCCAGTGAGCAGCCAGTGTGGTTAAACTGCAAGTGAGAGACACCAGCAGCTCAGAATTCAAAGGGCCAGGTCCTAACCTGGTGTAAATCAGCATAGCTCCACTTACTTCAGCAAAGTTCTGCTGGTTTACACCAGCCACCAGTCTGGCCTAAAGGTCCTGATCCCAAGCTCTACAAGGTTAGGAGAGGGATTAAGCTCTTACTTGCCAGCAATGATTCTGGAAGAGGTCAGAGATGACCTTCCTCACTATAGCAAATTCTTGAGAAATCCCAAGGCTGTTGCAAACCTCTGTGAAATCCATTGAGCAGCTCCTGGGCACATCTAGGGCTACAATTAAAGCTACCCAAAAACAGTTATTGATGAACTAAAAACTAACTCAGTCTGAACGGACTCTGATGACTCTGGCTTCTCTCTGCTGTGTTATCTGCAGGATTGGCCCTTCTACCAATATATTAAATTGTTCATACTTGTTAAGAAATAATATCATGGTGACAGGTCAGCAGCAGCATCTGAATGCACCCCAAGAATTAAAGCAGTAACTCCATTAACTGTAGTTGTAGGCTGTTATCCTCTTGATAGACTTCTCACTAGAAGGGGGCCAGGGCACATATTTTACAAGAGCGTTAGTATAACATGCCAGAACTCCCAGCATTGGCAAGTCACAGCTCTGCCTGCAATAAATAGACTGTAGAAGAGAGGGGGAAATGTGATTCATATGCATTGGGTTTGTCCCCAGAGTTCAAATTCTCAAGCATCCTGTGAACAGCATTAAATGTCATATTCCAGCAACAGACAATTAAATTCTCCAGAATAGCCAAGATTAAAGGCAGGGCACACTACATACAAGCTGACACCCTGTGGACTAGCTCTCATAATAACAAATCAGTGGGCACAGCTCTGCACTTGTGAGCAATGCTAAAGTAAATCAGTGTGGGGCTAGTGAACCTGAAATGAGCCATCCCGTGCCCCTCACTTGGCTGAGCAGGCTAACTGAAATCGAGACGTCTGATATTCTGCTGCTTTACACCTTCCTTGTGTAGTCAGTTCACAGCTCTGCAATGTGGCTGTGGAAACGCTGCCAAAACAGAGTGGTAGCATCTTATACACTTTGGAGAGGTGCAAATGATATAAGCGCAAGGCAGTGGAGAATTAGGCCCAATGCCTGGACCTCACCCACGTTGTCTCTCTAATATCCTGGGACCAACATGGCTACAACGACACTGCATGAATAAAGATTACTCAGATTAGGAAACATATGCAGGCTCAGGCCCAAAATAAGCAACAGTCTTGCTAGTATAAGCCAGGGGCTAATGCGAATCAAGTGTGGTATCTGCAGCTGAGCTCTTGCATGGGAAAGGCACAAGCTGGATGTGGATAGCCAGGGCTGGGGCAGTAAAGGTCTCGGAACAGCATCCCCCAGCCTCGGAGCTGATGGAAGGCTTCCCAGGTCTGCAGAATGCAGGAACGGGGAAGATGATGCATGTGGCGCCTCGAGGGCAGATTTGGGATTACGTTTCCACTCGGGCAGACAGCACATTTTATTGGAAGGATGGTCTCATGCACCAAAGAGCTGCAGGCAGGGGTGAAAGTAACTTAAAAGACTTACCGGTACTCCAGAGTCCTTAAGAGGGGGCAGGGCCTCAACTGGAAGAGGTGGGGCCTTTAAATCCCCAGACTCTTTAAATCATCCCTGGAGCTACCAGCTGCACAGGCTGCTGGGAGCCCCAGAGCTAGGGGTGATTTAAAGGGCTTGGGGCACCCCACCAGCCGGTCCGCCTGCCCCGTGCCTCCAGCAGTGCCCCACTAGCCGGTCCCCCTGCCCCACGCCTCCAGCAGCGCCCCGCCAGCCAGTCCCCCTGCCCCGCGCCTCCAGCAGTGCCCTGCCAGCTGGTCACTCCTGCCCCGCGCCCCCAGCGGTGCCCTGACAGCCGGTCCTCCTGCCCCACGCCTCCAGCAGCACCCGCCAGCCGGTCCCCCTGCCCCGCGCCTCCAGCAGCGCCCCGCCAGCCGATCATCCCTGCCCCGCGCCCCCAGCAGTGCCCCACCAGCGGCCAGAGCCCCGGCCCTTTAAATAGCTGCCAGGGCCCTGTTGCCACCTCCTCAGGGATCGGGCAGCAGGGCTCAGGGACAATTTAAAGGGCCGGGGCTCCAGCCGCTGGCGGGGAGCTGCTGGAGGTGCGAGGTAGAGGGACCGGCTGGCGGGGCGCTGCTGCTGGCGCGGGGTAGGAGGCACCGGCTGGTGGGGCGCTGTTGGAGGCACAGGGTAAGGGGACCAGTTGGCAGGGCAGCACAGGGCAATTTGAAATATAGGAAATTTCAGAACTGTAGAAAGTGGAAGGTGTTTGCTCTCAATAGCTATAGGGATGGTTTTTGAGTGAAAATCTTTAAATGTTTCATAGGTGTTTGGGTCCTCACCCCCCTTCACCCTGCAATCTAGGGACTAGTTTCATGCAGTTGAGAAGGAACTGCAAAAATCTTGCCCAGTCAGTGGTTTTTGAGCGATTTAAAGGGGCCCCACGCCCTTTAAATGGCTGCCTGGGGAAGCCGATCTGCCCCGGTAGAGTGCATGGGCTCTTGCCGGTACGCCGTACCAGGGTGCACCAGCTTACTTTCACCTCTGGCTGCAGGCCACATCTCAGCAACCATCTCTGATCCGAGGATGAAACAGGAGGCTCACCCCAGCTTCCTAGAGAATCTCAGTTACAGAGGGGACAAGGAAATCCATAGCATCCACACCAAGAAAAGGAAAATTGAAAAGGACCAGAAAGAGGCCCTCTGTCCTACAAGCCAGTTAAGCAGACTTATTGTGGTAGATCCCATAGTCTATTTATGGTACTTATATGGCCCCCGAGCATCACCATAGTGTCTGAGCACATGAACTGAGCTGCATAACACTTCTGTGAGGTAGAGAAATGTTATTATGCTCATTTTACAAATGGGGAAATTGAGGCACAGAGAGACAAAGTGTCTGGCCCAAGGTCACATAGGGAGTCTATGGCAAGGCAGAAGCTTGAACACGTCTCTTGAGTCCCCAGCTAGTGCCCCAACCACTGAACCATCCTTCCACCCTTGCCTGGGGGGAAAAAAAAGGCAGGGGCATTCTCTTCTTCAGCAGTGTGTTACAGGTTTTTGTAGCAGAACAGATCAATCATGTCACTGGGGAAAAAAAAGAGATTCCCACATGGGGCAAATTAACCCAGCTATGGTCACCAAAGGAAATAATTGACATTTTGCCTGAGACCAAATTGTTACCATCCAACAGCCATCCAATGGCCCCTCTCAGCTGGGATTCTCACCTAAGTTTGTCAAATGGTGCTGACTGGTCTGCCTGGCCAACCACACCCCAGCGCAGAGTAAAGTGCATCTATGGGGCTATAGCAGTGGCTCTCAAACTTTGGTACTGGTGACCCCTTTCACACAGCAAGCCTCTGAGTGCGACCCTCATTCTAAATTAAAAACACTTTTTTATATATTTAACATCATTATAAATGATGGAGGCAAACCAGGATTTGGGGTGGAGGTTGACCGCTCACGACCCTCCCCATATAATAACCTCACAACCCCCTGAGGGGTCCCCAAGTTTGAGAACCCCTGGGCTACAGCTTCACTGGTCCACCGTTTCTCAAACCAAAAGTCACAGAGGGAAGGAGGACAGGAAAGACTGACGGACACTTAGAGACCAACTGAAGGGTTCTCGTGCTACATCCACTAGGGCTGAGTGGGAGCAGCTGATGGTTCCCAGCTCCATGGTCAGTTGCACAGACGTCCACGTCACAGAAGCCATCACCACAGCTGCTGCAAAGAGGCAGATAGTTCAACGGGCCAATCGACTGCCTGTCAGGATGCTCTCTCTGTAACCGGACTGAGGCATGTCAGCGGAGGAAGCCTGCACGGCTGCTTTCCATGATGACCTCTTTTATGCACTTGGAGCATCGCTCCGTCTAGTTCAACTGCTTCACCAATTTGCTCCAGTGGAGGATTTGGCCCCCACTCTCCAGGCATGCAAATCCAGTGTCTTCTCCCAGCACCACGAAGTGGAAGGATTTTTAGAAACTGTCTCTCTGGAGCGTAATATCCACAGAGAGACATGTTCCAGAGTGGAGCCCATTTAAATGACAGAGTCAGCACTAGCCAGAAAGGGCTGCCCCTTGCAGAAGGGCTGATCCCCTTTCTCTTGGAGCGAGGACTTTGAGAAAGGATTGGGGGTTTTAGATGCCATTGATTCCCTGATTTAAAAGGGCTGCGCTGCCTAGTACTGTTTAGACTGGAGGAGGCCAGTCAATAAAGGAAGATGAAGTAAGCTCTGAATGAGGAGGCCTATTTTCTGCTCAGGCATCCAGCTGAAGGTGCCTGCATTGTTCAGAGGCAGTGACCCAGGAGGGCTGGCAGCCTCCCTGTCCCGTGAACTTGAGGGTGAGACCCAACAGCTATTGTCTGCCCACGGCCATCAGAAAACATGGGAAAAGCAGCTGTATTAGCATTTCAATGAGCCCCATGAGAATGTGTCAGCTGCTCACTACCAGGGGATTTATAGGGTTCTCTGTGCTGGAGGAGGGGGCCATGGGGCCCAGTGGATTCCACTCCATCACGGCTGCTCTTAGCAAGAGATTGCCTTTCGAGTAGCCCACTGTTATTCCACTCCTCTTATCCCAGCTGCAAATGAGTAATGGTTCCTAACCGAGACAAGCTCAGCAAGGCTCTACCAGCTGAGACAAAAGCATCGGTCCCATTTCCACACCTTATGAAGCCACAGACGTCCGCTGCCAGAGCTAAACGAATAACCCCATTAGCTGGCAGCAGTAGTGGGCTGTTCTCCTCTAATGGACCAGCACTAAAGGGCAAAGTGCCACATACTTTGCCAGAATGTTACCATCATCTCCCTTTTTTGTCATTGCAAAAGTTGCTCTGATTGATTGTATCTAGTTAACCCCAAGTTTGTTTTCATTCACTGGGCCTCAAGAAACACTAGCACACAGGGATACATTGAACCACATTGGGTTATGAAGTTATTCACAAAAGCGGGAAAATCTGCAAATTTCTGAGTGCTACACAACTCTCCATGACCACGTAGGTTATGACATTCAGGAAGAGTCCTGTGCCATTTTATAAAGGCCACAAGAGTAGAGAGAAAGAAGAGATGATGAAATTGTGCATAGCTTAGAAAAACTAGGACTTGACTAGAGGCCGGAGCAGGGTACGTCCAGACTACCCTCCGGATCGACAGGTAGTGATCGATCTATCGGGGATCGATATATCATGTCTCGTCTAGGCACGGAACTCCACCAGGGCGAGCGGCAGAAGCGAAGTTGACGGGGGAACCTTGGCCGTCGATCCCGCACCGTGAGGACAGGAGATAAGTCAAAACAAAATACGTTGACTTCAGCTACGCTAGTCCCGTTGTGTACTGTGATGGGGCAAGGCCAGATGGCTGCAGTAAAGTACTGAGCAACAGGTATGTTAGCCCCAGGCGAAACAAATCCCTAGGACCCTGGTAACCAAATGGCAGTTGCTCCAGGTTAATCAAGGCACCTGGAGCCAATTAAGATCTTTCCAGAAGGCAGTGGAGATAGCTACTTTAATTAGAACACCTGCA
>NC_133769.1:3104605-3178435 GCF_003597395.2 Chelonoidis abingdonii
TAGACAGCTGCAATCCACAGGGCCCTGGGCTGGAACCCGGAGTAGAGGGCGGGCCTGAGTTCCCCCCAAACCTTGCAACTCCTGATCAGACACAGGAGGAGCTGACCCAGACTGTGGGTTCCACCAGAGGGGAAGATCACTGAGGTGAGCAAATCTGCCAATAAGCGCAGGACCCACCAAGGTAAAGGAGGAACTTTGTCACAGTATCTTATATCATCCCTCCCACCCAGTGTAGACCAGGCCTTAGAAACACCACAGGAGAAGACAGCCTCTGCTGTCTCTGCTCCAGCTTGTAGTGACTCCACATGCTTCAAGTTTCCACACACAAATGCAATTAAGAATATGCTCTTTAGAAAACCAAAAGAAATTCCTGAACTAAAAACTTCATTGTGATAGATAAGGTTGTAAATACAGTTATGGCAGGATGGTGCTGTTACACATACTCTTACAAGTTCTTTTTCTTAGCCTGGGAGCCATGTACAGTCTTTGCAGAAATGCTGCATTGTGGTTAGTGTTATATTACCCTTTTTGGGGAGCTGTTCCAAGCAGCAAGAAAGTTTGCTATCTGCCTTAATATCTCTAACTAGCATTGATTTTGCTTCTTGGGAACAAAGCACTGATTTTAGAGCTGAGATTTCCAAATGAGGGTTTTTTCTGCATGTGCCGTTTGTGACCACCTCTGTTCAAGGACTGATATATACAATGGAAACAAACAAATTGCACTAAGAAAATACCCTGACTCCTTGTCACTGATTTCTCCTCCAACAGGAAACTGACTTGCAAGAACTCAGTATCAGTACCGTTCTACAGAGGGGCAGCTATACATACCCACTCGTTTAACATCAGAATCTCCAGGAGCAGTTCAGGTCCCAGTACCAACATTAATGCTGGTCTCTTAACCCTGACCACCCTCTCCATTTTAACACTCCGCTAGGAGCTCCAGTATCAGGAGAAAAGTGGCTCACTGTGATCCAGCATGGGGGAATCTTGAACTAGCTCTACACCGCCCACTCCTCTGACCTAGGGGCTGTGCTTCACAAATATAATAGGACTCTGCACTTTATCACTTTAAAAATACTTGCAATTACTTTATCCTATCACTGTCATTGGGCATCTGCAACACTATTCTGGTAAGGCTTCTGTTTTGTTTTTGGGTGTGGGGTGATATTAATTTCATTTTTCCAGGTTTATTTTTAGTGATCTGAGCATTATGTAGGTGCCCAAAAATCAGGGGATTACGGGGCTCTTTGTATATACTGGAATGAATAACCTCAGTAATCTCTTTGTAATGTTCATGTAATGGTGCAATATTAGAGCACACTAGGGAACCTTTAGTGCACACCAGCAGGGTCTACAATCATCAATTAATGTTCAACGCATTAGTATGCTTTAGAAATCATGCCCCCATAATCCACAATATTGCTTCATGTAGACAAGCCCTTAGATACTGGTGTTTGTTGGATAAACATGGATTTTTTTAAATTTGTGTCTGTGTGCGGGGGGTGGTATTTTATCAGTGTTTATTGGTTAACCTAAAATCAGAAGCCTTGTGTATTTGTTTATCTGGAGCAGAGGTGAAAGGTCTCCCTTGCAGAGCTGTGTATCTACACAATCAGAGGTAGACAGATATTAGAGACAAGGAGATCAAAAGATAGGAAAAAAAGAGAGAGAGAGTAGAAGGTAAGTGGTCAGCTGATTGACGATTTAGCTAAGGGCCAGATTCTGCGGCCCCTATTCATGTTGAGCACTTTCCATAGAGTCACTCACAGAGAAAAGTACTGCTCTGCACCTTTTAAGGGGATTGGAACTGGCCCGAAGAAAAGAAGATGCCTATTGTTTAAATCCCATGAATAGGTCCAGTTATGGGGCCCAGTTCTGATCTCACTTATGGGGACACAGTTTCAGTGACTTGAGTAACTCCAGATTGACACTGGGCTGGGCTGGCTGTGGCTTTTTTGCCGCCCCAAGTAAAAAAAAACAAAAAAAACAACCCACCAGGGTGCAGGGAGGCCAGAGTGGTGAACCAAAAAAAAAAAAAAAAACCACAGGGGGAAAACTTTCAGTGCCACTTACTTGGCAGCTCGCAGCTGCCTCCCCTGGCTGTGCTGGCAAGCCTCTGGGCGGGCAGCAGCTGCGCTCTGGCTAGCAGGACTCTCTACGCCCCGCAGCAGGAGTGCGCACCCCGGCTAGCAGGGGGGAGCGAGCAGGGGAGGAGAGAGAGAAGGTGGGGCTGCCAGGGCTTCCTTCAGCCGGGGCACTCGCCACTCAGCCCCTCCCACCACAGGAGGGCTCTGCGCTGCTCCCGCCTGCAGGTGAATTGAAAGTCGTCAGTCGGTGGGGAGGGAAGGATGCGGGCTGCCAGGCTTGCTACAGACCTGGCACCAGCTGGGGCAGACGGAGCGCACAGCCGGCTCCCAGCAGGGCACTCCCCTCCTCCGCGCCGCCGCCCCCTACAGTGGTGCACTGAAAGTCATCTGTGAAACAAAAGAAAAACAAACAAAGAAACACCAAGGTGCAGGGCGGCCAGAGCAGCGAACCAAAAAGAGAAAAACGGCAGCCATGCCACCCTTGGATTGGGCGGAAGCCGCCCCGTAGAATCTGCTGCCCCAAGCACGAGCTTGCTCGGCTGGTGCCTGGAGCCAGCCCTGATGCCGGGGTAAGATGAGAATCAGGCCCACAGCTTTTCAAGGAAGATTGGAAATGGTGACGCTCCAAGTGTCTTGCTGCTGTGTTTGAGCAGCTATAACAGGGCCCTGATCCTCAGCTGTGGTCTCTTGATGCAGCTGCAGTAGAACTAATCCTGGCCTTGCTGAGCTGTACACCTGCTTTTCTGTCCTACTTAAAGGTCAAACAACACAAAAGTCACATTTATTTTTAACCAGAAAGAGTCTTTTCGAGAGCTGATGCACTTCCCTGCTTAGATGCTCTTTGTTCACTTGCTGCTTGGATTTTGCTCATTGTCAATTCCATTTCTTAGCTCTCATGCACAGCGCTGGCCTGTCTCGGCTGCCCAGCGATGCATAAATATATACATAAAATAATCAGTTCTCATCCCCATTTAAACATGATGGACCCCTTCTGCCAATATATTGTGTCATCTTTTATACCAGTGCAAACTGGCCATAAAATGCTCCCACTCTGGGTTGGCAATGTTTTACACCCACTTAGCACTAATGCAAATGGCTAAGAAAGGTACAAGCCAGTGGAGAAATGGTCCCACAGTCATCTAGTCATCAGGTTTTTATTGAAAGGTTAAAAGACAGGAAATACAGGGTAGGAATAAATGGTCAGTTTTCCCCCCGGAAAGGGGTAAATAGCTGTGTCACTGAACTGGGACCTGTGCTGTTCAACGTATTCAGTAATGATCTGGAAAAGGCAGCAAACAGTGGAGTTGTAAAGTTTACAGAGGATACAAAATTATTCAAGATAGTTACATCCAAAGCTGATTGCGAAGAGCTACAGGGGGATCTCGCAAAACTGGGTGACTGGGCAACACGATGGCAGATGAAATTCAACCTTGATAAGTGTAATGTAAAGTACTGCAAAGTAATGCACTCTGGAAAACATAATCCCAACGCTCTCTCTCTATATATACACAAAATGATGAGATCTAAATTAGCTGTTCCCACTCAAGAAAGAGATCTGAGTCACCGTAGATAGTTCTCTGAAATATTTCATCTCAGTGTGCAGCAGGGGTCAAAGATAGTTAGGAACTATTGGGAAAGGGATAGAAAATAAGACAGAAGATCATGATGCCACTATATAAATCTATGGTGCACACCATGAATACTGTGTCCAGTTCTGGTTTCCCCTCTCAAAAAGGATATAGTGGAACTGGAAAAGGTTCAGAGAAGAGCAACAAAGATGATCAAGGGTTTGAAGTGGCCTCTGTGGGAGGAAAGACAAAGAGATTAGGGCTGTTAAGGTTAGAAAAGCTGACAGTGAAGGGGAGATACAATAGACGTCTATAAAATCATGAATGGTGTGGACAAAAAAGTGTCTTTTACCCTTTCCCACAACAGAAAAATCAGGTGTTACCTTATGAAATTAATAGGCAGCAGGTTTAATTCAAATAAAAGGAAATACTTTTTCACACAACCCACAGCTAACCTGTGGAACTCATTGCCAGGGATGTTGTGAAGGCCAAAAGTATAACTTGGTTCAAAAAAGAACTAGATAAGTTCATGGAGGACAGGTCCATCAATGGCTATAAGCCAGGATGATCACGGATGCAACCCCGGGCTCAGGGCAACCCTAAACCTCTGATTGCCAGGAGGGGAAGATAGGTGGGTCACTCCAAAATTGCCCTGTTCTGAACACTACCCCCGATGCTCTGGTACTGGCCACGGTCGGAAGACAGAATACTGGGCCAGATGGACCATTGGTCTGACCCAGTATGGCCATTCTTATGCTATGTTCTTCTTATTATCTTTATGTGGTAGCACATAGGAGTTCCAGTCACAACTGAGGGCCCGTAGGTGCTAGGAGCTGTACAAAAAGATGGCTTTTCCCCTCAGAAGCATACAGGCTAAGCAGATGACACACGCGTAGGTGAATACAACGGACAGACAGAGGAGATGGTACCAGTGAGATGATAGTGAATAGCGTATATTGATCTATTTTAGGCACCACCACAGCCTTCATTACTATAGTGCCTGAGCATCTCACACTCTTTAATGCATTTATACTCGCAACCCCCCCTTCGAGGTAGGGACATGCCATTATCCCCACTGCACAGATGGAGACCAGAGACAGAGAAAGTGACTTGCCCAGGGTCACACAGCAAGTCTGTGGCAGGGCAGGGACTTGAAGCCAGGTTTCCCAAGTCCTAGGCTAAGTGCTCTAACCATTGGACCATCTTTCCTCTGCAACAAGTTGCATCCTAGCCAGCTGCATGCCCATCCTCTGGCCAAGAGGCTCATGAGCGGCAGCGAGGCCTAGTAGACATGGCACGGGAGTGAGAACAAGAGGCTTTTGCATTCTAACTAACCTCAGCTCCCATTCCCTCTATGGCAATCCCCTGAACCCGTCTGCTCCCCCACCCAGGGCCCAAGCTGTGGGTGGCTTGGTGGGTGACAGATGAGATGAAGTCGCTGGTTCACCAGAAAGAGGAGCCCATTGCTTCCATCACTGGCCATCCCCCAAACAGAGATGCTGGGAAGGACCTCAACATGTACACCCTCGAAGGACTCTGCCTCGAGCATGGGTTGTGGGAAGGACTGGGTGGGTACGGTAGCGAGCTGGATGGGGAAGGGTCTCTGGAACAACTGGCTATCCAGAGGGAGGTCGGAGGCTGTCGGGTTGCAGTGGGAGGTGTTTGGTGTTGATGGGGACCAGTGCTTTCTCCCCACCTTGTCTTGCTTCTGGTCTATCTGCTGCTGCTGGCTCCTCCACGTCTCACCAGCTGCCTGGCTCAGGGGAGATCTGAGGGCTGCAGCTTCCGGCATAGTGGAGGCACAGCAGAGGAATCCCACCAGCCCCGCTGGAGGCATGACATCCCAGCTGGGTGCCAGGGAGGCATCTCATGACTCACATGAGATCCACCCTGCTAGGCAGCCCTCCTTGCGGAGAGCACTCTCTACCTGCTTCACTGACGGAAGGCTGCCATCTGCACCAATACGCCGGGGACTGAACCAGGGAACTCCCAAGCTGAAAAGCCTGAGCAAGAACCAGGGTCTCTAGCTGAGAGCTGCAGCAGACCCGTATCCTCTGGGCCTCAGGCAGGGACACGCAGCACGCACTGACCAGTGAGTTATGTTCCATACCAGCTGAGACTCACCAGAACCCACGCAGAACTCTCCCTTGGCCACGGGCCTAGAGAACCTCAGACAATGCTCCTATGTCAAAGGCCACTCTGTGCAGACTCCAGCCCAAGCAACCATGCCTGCATCTCCTGGGACCCCTAAACCAGTGGTTCTCAACCAGGGGTACTAGGGGGAGGGATAGCTCAGTGGCTTGAGCATCAGCCTGCTAAACCCAGGATTGTGAGCTTAATCCTTGAGGGGGCCATTTAGGGATCTGGGGCAAAAATTGTCCAGGGATTGGTCCTGCTTTGAGGAGGGAGCTGGACTAGATGACCTCCTGAGGTCCCTTTCAACCCTGATATTCTATGACATGTAACCCTTGGGGCTATGCAGAGGTCTTCTAGGGGGTACATCAACTCATCTAGATATTGGCCTAGCTTTACAACAGGCTACATAAAAAGCACTAGCAAAGTAACATTTCATACAATGGCTTGTTTATACTGCTCCACATACTATACGCTGAAATGTAAGCACAATATTTATATTCCAGTTGCTTTATTTTACAATTATATGATAAAAATGAGAAATAAGCAATTGGTCAGTCAGAGTGGGCTGTGACACTTTTGTATGTTTGTCTGATTTTGTATGTGAAACTTGGGGGTACACAAGACAAATCAGACTCCTAAAAGGGGTACAACTGTCTGGAAAAGTTGAGAGCCACTGCCCTAAACATTCCCCAACATTTGCATTTGGCTGTCCCCCAAAGAATCAGCTCTCTGACCCTCCGTGCGCTCCTCAGCCCGGCTCTGGGAGCAATCAGGGTGAGGTTATGTTGCCAGGCGGAGCCGGAGCACAGCCCCACCTCAGAATGGCTAAAGAGCGAGGAACAGAGCTGGAACTCGGTGCTCGTCTCATAGTGACCACCAATTTGAAGCCACGTCTGGCCATTACCATGCTGGGAAGGATCGGAGCCGCTCCTTTAGAAGTAGGGACTCATGCTTAGGTCCTGGGTTCAAACCTCACTGCTGGCCTGAGCAGGGCCCAGATTCACTGATGCTGAAGTTCCTAGTGTCTAACCCATCTGATGGCCCAACTGCGGATGGTTCTGCTGGAACTCCCTCCGGGCCAGGAGAGGGCTGGCTAGCATGGCTGGAGGAGAGGAGTCCAGGGCCCCCTCCCTCTTCTGCACTGGCTAGTATCTGGGGGGCTGTGGGGGATCGCTGGTGCACCATTTTGCAGGCGGAGTGGGTCCATGGACTCCTTTCTTCCAGCCATGCCCCCTCTGGGGTGAGAAGTGCCTCAGGGCATGCTAGCCAGCCCTCTCCTGGCCCTGAAGGAGTTCCAGCAGAACCATCTGCAGCAGGGCCATCAGACGAGTTTGACACCAGGACCTTCAGCATCAGTGAACCTGGGCCCTGCTCAGGTCAACAGTGAGGTTTGAACCCAGGACCTAAGCATGAGTCTCTACCCCTCACACTAAAGGAGTAAGTCCATTCACTGGCAGTTGGGGTAGACTCCTATCCCCTGAGGTGGGCCAGCCACCAAAGGGGGAACAAAGAGTCACTCTCTTTTAGTGTGCAATAGCCTCTCTCCTCCATAATGCACCCTCTCCCCATGCACCCACCTAGCAGCAGCTGACCCTTGATGCGTAGGGTTGGTTTTGATGTACAGATATGGGTTTCTTCGATTCACCCATCTCACACATTAATCACAGGCTTCCAACAATGCCATTGGCCAGATGTTTCCCAGCATGGCTGGCTCATTCTACAGCAGATTGGCAGCTGTTCCCACAGTGTAAAAGATGAAGTTTTACTCTTGACAGCCCAGTATCTGCACTCCTCCTTCACAAGCTCATTCTATAGTGGTTTGCGAGATGTACAAATCAGACTAAACAAGCGCCGTGCAGTTCGCTCCCAAACAATGGAGAGAGATCACCCACGGTTCTTCTACCTTTTCAGCAGATAGTGAATCGGAACATGGGTTTGCTAGAGAAAAGGAGCAATGAAGCACCAGCCTCAGCAGCACAGACACAACTGGGTGCGACCACTGCTGGACTACTGTGTCCAGGTCTGGTGGCCACAATTCAAGAGGAGCGTTGATAAATTGGAGACGGTTCAGAGAAGAGCCACAAGAACTATTAAAGGATTAGACTTGCTTTATAGTGATAGACTCAAAGAACTCGGTCTATTTAGCTTAACGAAGAAGGCTAAGGGGTTACTTGATTACCTAGACATACCTAGACAGGGAACAAATATTTAATAATGGGCTTGTCAATCTAGCAGAGAAAGATCTGACACAATCCAATGGCTGGAAGCTGAAGCTAGACAAATTCGGACTGGAAATAAGGCAGAATATTTTAACGATGAGAGTAATTAACCACTGGAACAATTTATCAAGGGTTGCCTTGGATTCTCCATCACTGACAATTTTTAAATCAAGGGGGGATGATTTTCTGAAGGATCTGCTGTAGGAATGATTTGGGGGGGAGTTCTCTGGCCTGCGTTACACAAGAGGGCTGACTGGATGATCACAGATGTCCCTTCTGGCCTTGGAATCTATGAAACTGCAGGCAGAAGAAACTAGGTCAGGGGTTCGCCACCATTTTCTGAGGCCCCCCAACAAGCTATAAAAACTCCTTGGCACACCTGTGCCACAATAACTGGTTTTCTGCATATAAACGCCAAGGCCAGCGTTAAGGGGTAGCAAGCAGGGCAATGCCCAGAGACCCACGCCACAGGGGGCCCCGTAAAGCTAAGTTGCTCGGGCTTCAGCTTCAGCCCAAGTGGTCGGATTCAGGGCCACGGGCTTCAGCCTCATGCAATGGGGCTTCAGCTTTCTGCCCTGGGCCCCAGCGAGTCTATTGTTGGCTGTGCTTGGCAGCCTCCCCTAAAACCTGCTTGTGCCCCCCCAAGGGCCCCTGGTTGAGAACCACAGTACTTGATCCAAAACTTAAAAACAACAATTCTGGGAAAGGCGAGGCTGGTGTCTGCTTTGCACTGAAACACCGAGCACTGTCCTGGCATAGAAATCAGAGTGGAGGAAAGCAGCACCCAGAAGCCTCCGTTCTGCAGGAGATCAAGGTCCCCTTTTGTTCGGTGCTGTACAACCCAGTACAACAAACAGTCCCCCTGCCCCACAGAGCTCAGAATCTAAGATGAGGACAAGACACAAGAGGTAGATTGAGGAGGAGGGGATATGAAACAGCAAAGATGGGCAAGTTTCCATAAACTAGCAGCTGCAGCTGGGCATCAATGTACTCTATCCCTCTCTTGAGCAGGGTTGTTCCCTACAAGAAGCGTACTAGTGCCTTGCTCAGATTCATTTCTAACATTTTCCCACCACAGCCTCACTGCCTGGAGGATTTTCCTGACACCCCTTTAATCCTCTGTGCCACACTAGAGCTCTCCCCCTCCTTGGAGTTTACACTCATCTGGTATTTCCATAGCATCAGCACAGTAGCATATTATAGTGTTTTCGCTCCTAGAACAAATAGCAGCCTCCTATGCTAATTGTACTGTATTCTCCCAGGTGAAGTATTTCCAACAGCTAGGTGGGAAAGGGTGGACTTCCCCGTTTTCTAATTCGGTCATAATGATCTGGCTCATGTGTTGCCACTGCCCTCTGCTGGATGGAATCAAAACTGCTCAGCTGTGGCTCATAAGCTCTATACTGCTAACAGCAATGGGAGGTTCTCTTTCAGTGGAAGGGGTAGCAGACTGTGCTGTTAAGGCAGGAGAATCTGGGTTCTTTTTCCCCACTGCTACTGGGCAACTCCAAGTGGCAGAAGCCTAAAGCATTAGGAACAAACATGACGTTTCAGATGAGCATGGATTTGTTACTTTACTGACCCAGATGCCCCAGGCCACATTCAACCACCATTTTGCTCCAGCCCTATTCCCAGACTCACAGTTATGGATGAGCTTTAATTCAGCTCATGGTCCAACTTTCCCTTCTGGTGGCCAGAGCTGGAGGGGAGGTGGCTTGCGATCCAGCCCTTCATTATCCAGTAGTTGGAGGTCAGGCTGGGGCTGGGAGCTCTGAACGTCACAAGTCCTAGGAGGCTGCTGTCACTTGCAACTTGGCAGATCTAGAGTAACTCCCCTGAGGCCAGTGCAGTTACTCTGGACGGACACCTGAGTGACAGCGTAGAATTCAACTCAAGGAGTGCAATGACCGTGTGTATTGCAGGAGCTGCGTGGTCAGCCCCCTAATTCTATTTCGTCTCACACGCCTATAGCAGGGTGAAATATTTAGTTTGCTACGAGACTATCAGAACAACAGTGGCCTTATGGGCTGCTCTGTGACTATTGTGACTTTGATCCAGGATTTGGTTTCAACACCTGTTATTTTACCAGCACCTTGGGCATGTTTGGAAATGGAACGAACGCCTAGTAAACCCAGCTTCTAGTTCTAGTGAGGGGAGGCTTGTCCTGGGCTCAAATTCAACCCTCTGCATCCCCACCCCCCCCACCCTCACTGCTGCCCCATGGACCCCAGAAAGCATGTGCAATTTTCCACAGGGGTGAAGTTGAGGATCCACACTCTCAACATGCAGTCCATGCAGCAGGGGCGTTGTCTGGGATCAACTGGAAGGGAGGGGGTTGTGCCAGCATATTGGATGTTCTCTGTCGGTCAGAAATTCAGTCATCTCGTACGCGATTAGATTTTAGGGGAAGGCAAAAAGCAGAAGCCGCAATGGAGTATATAGGCTTGTGAAAAGCCTGGGAGGGGAGGGGGCGACCCTGCCCCTGCTATGCAGCACAGAACATTTCTATTAGACAATACTCCAGAGACACTGCCATTTGACATCAGTGCTAATATGCTCCACGTCGCAGCCTCCGGCATCCTGTGACACAGGCTTTAAAGAACTCATTTCTGCTTCCACAGGAAAGCACGGGCGCTTCCCCCCCAGCACTCCCAGCAGCCTGGTGCGTGCCACAAACCGACAATTTGGGAAGCAAGTTAATGTGCCAGACCCCATGGGCTGCAGATTCCCCTGCCCCTCCCTCCCATCCCTTTCCACTTATCTCATCCAATCCTTCGCTACATTACTGGAAGAGTTTTTTACGACAGGGTTCATTGCACTGTAACACAAAGGTTTGAAGAGCAACCTAACAGGTGGCATGGAAAGATTTATATTGCATGCAGAGAGAGCGCTAGACATAGGCAGTCACTGGCACTAGCAAAACTTACCCAGGTGTAACTTTCACATCTCGGATTTCCCTCCAGGTAAAGGAATGATACAACCATCAGAAGCCTTCAAATTCCTCTGTCCCACAAGGAATTTGCAAGGGTTCAGCTGCGTAATCCCCAAGTTCCTGTAGTTCCACACAGGAGATGTGCCGGTCACATTGGCTGGAGTGCAACTCTCAGCACAGTTGGAAGAAGTTATGAAGCAGGAGGAGGGGCCCGCTCTTTATTCCCAGGAAGACGGCTGACAGGGGATGGGCTGTGCTTGGCAGAGAAGCCGTTTCCCCCTTCATGCTTTCAACAGGAATGGGGGAAGTGGGGGGGAAGAGAGCAAAAATAAATAAATAAAATAGCTGCACGCAGCAGGAATGTCAGAGCAAGGGCTCCCTGCACAACAGAGCGCCAGGCCTGAACACCTGCAGGGAAGGGAGGGAAATGGGGCAGCAGGGACAGGTTAGGTTACAAGGGGGCAGAGGTAAGAAAGGCAAAGGGAATGCAGCAGCAGGCTTGCCAGCAGCACTTCGCAACTGATCCCACAAGGTCTTGGGGCAGGCGGGGAGAGGGGAGGTCATTGCCTCACTGGCTGTAGGCCTCTTGCAGGGAGAACAAGCTATTTCTGGCAATTGGGGATGATTAGTATTAGCTGCAGCTCAAGAGGCACAGTCCATCTTGCACCGTCAGAGCCTGACACTGCTTCCATGCTGCACAAGTTAGGGATGGGGTAGGATACCCCCTGAGAAGCACCTGGTCAGGCTCTGAAATCAAACAGAATAGCCCTTTTCAGGGTCTCAATCCAGGGGGCTGAAGGGCTTTGTAACTCTGGACAAAATAAGTCTCAACACCCCCTTTGAGGTCAGTTAACACTGTCCCCATTTCACAGAGCGGAAAACTGAGGCTTCACCCAAACCTAGGAAGGTAACTGAAGAGCAGGGCCACCCAGAGGATTCAAGGGGCCTGGGGCAAAGCAATTTGGGGGGGCCCTTCCATAAAAAAAAGTTGTAATACTATAGAATACTATACTCTTGTGGAGGCCCCTGCAGGGCCAAGGGCCTGGGGCAAATTGCCCCACTTGCCCCCTGCCCTCCCCCGGGCAGCCCTGCCAAGGAGCCCTAACTTCACACATTCAGCCAATGCTAATCCCACTCCAGCCATGCGCACAGGTCTAATGATTGGTATTACAGCAGCATGCATACATATAGCAGATCTTGGTCCCATTGTGAGAGGTGCTGACCATACACACAGTAAGGGACAGTCCTTAGTGGATGTTGTTTGGGGTTTAATTACCTTTATTAATATCATCGAATTATTTCAGGCTCATTAATAAAAGATTATCCACACTACCAAACAGTAGGCAAAATATGCTAAACAAATAACCAGTCCCTGCCTCAAAGAGCTTAGTATCTGAGGCCCTGATGCTGCAAACACTTATGCACATGCTTAACTTTAAGCCCAAGTCCTTAAGGCATAAGTAGCTACAATCCTGCAGGGTACAGAGAGTCCTGGGCAGGGAAAGTGGTGGGTGTACAGGGATTGGAGCTGGAAGAGAACATGGAATAGCTGGGTGTTTGAAAGGTTATTGAAGGGAGATATATAGGTATGTGGTGCCTGTTACTCAAGAGGCAGGTCTAAGCAGGGCCGGTGCTTCCATTTAGGTGACCTAGGCGGTAGCCTAGGGCACTAGGATTTGGGAGAGCAGCATTTTGCCGCCCTCGGCAGCAATTCGGCGGCGGGGGGTCCTTCCGCGCTCTGAGTCTTCGGTGGCAATTCTGCGGCGGGTCCTTCACTCACTTCGGGACCCGCTGCCAAAGTGCCCCGAAGACCAGGAGCCACGGAAGGACTCCCCTGCCGCAGAATTGCCACCAACGATCAGGAGCGCGGAAGGACCCCCGCCTAGGGCGCCAAAAACCCTGGCACCGCTCCTGGGTCTAAGCATCTGGGGGAGTGTGAAAGATGGTCCAAATATAGGAACAGGAAGAGCAGAGAGAAGGAAAGTTTGGACAAAGAAATGAACTGGGGGTTGGCAGCATCTATGGACAGATCAGAGCTGAGAAGTACGTAGGACTGGAGTTTGGGTGTGCACGCCATCAATGAACAGGGCCAGATTCTGAGCTGTGGCTGTACAGCAGATGGTGCAAGTCAGAAAACAATGAGTGGGGCAAAGGTAGCTTTTGAACCCCTGTTCCTGGAGCCAGCCTCGTGCCAGGCCTGGCCCAGATCAAGCTAGAGCAGTCCCCACTGGTCAGCTAAGTCTTTTATTTCTAGGTTCAAAAGTAGCTAGTTCAGCTGCAAATGTACCTTATTCCTTAATGGAACACCCTACGTACTTACTGCCTGTCCGATGGGATGGCCAATGGAATGAAGGAGATATGTGGATCATCCATCCCCTTCCACTATCGTGCTTACTGCTACCTATTGCTCTGGCCAGCAACTGAACTGTGAAAATTAAGAGGCCTCATTCTCTTTGATCATGGAAGAGGATATCATATGTACACTTGCCATATATTATTCAGGTGCCAGATGTGCTGTGTGCTTTATAGAATTTCAGGCTGGGTGTGGTCCCTGGTAAACAAGAGGAGACAAAGCTGGAACTTGAGCTGTGTGGAAGTCTGTTCCTGCATATGTAGTTGCAGTTGCTTTATTTAATGAACACAGCTAAGACTGACTGTGATTCTCTAGACAATGACAGGAGTAAGACACTCCACTTTCCACCACACAGATGCTTAGGGCCTACCTGTGACCGAAGAACCTCTAATGCCAACTGGCAAGGGGGTGCAGAGGACTTACAGAAGTCTCATGAGTCTGGTGTGTACATTCTAGTTTACCAAAGAATGTCATGTGAGGTCTCAAAGGAAAGCTGGTGGCATGCTGGTCATTGACATCACTGTGAAATGTATGTACAGATACTATGTAAGGAGTTCTGCATTTACACTGAAAATATGTTTTGCAAGTCTGTTTCAAGGTATTAGTCACCAGCAAAGGTGAAAAACAGGTTTTCCCTCAAGCAGGAGGTAAGAAACTGCATCTCTCTATAAGGATGTATATTAAGCATTGTAAGCTAGGACGATAGATGTCCATTTACGTACAAAGACAAATGTCAATGAAGAGATGTGAAGCCAACAGGAAAGGAGTACACAGGAAAACACAGGGGGTTATCCCATCTCTGCATAAAGACAATGAATTTTGGGAGTATTTCCAGAAAGCGCCAAAAAACCACCTCCGTATTGTGGAAGTATAGCTGCACCCAACCTGAGAGTGAGAACTCTGTTTTTCTCTGACAGTATCCTGCACAGAGGAAGTAAACAGCATGCTTGCATTCATAAAAATGGTGTCTCAGCCAACCTTATTTGAAAATGCTGCAGCGGACTTTGGGCGAGATAAACTTCTGTGGACAGCAGGTGAACCTGTAAGTTAAGTTTAGTATCTAGAAAGCATATTATGATTTTGTTTTATATGTAACCTTTTGTGTACCTTAACTCTCTATCACTTGAGTCTTGAATTTTTGATAATGAATTTATTTTTGTTCTCACTCTAAATATACCTCAGTGCTGTGATGTTAAGGCAAGTGCTCATCCTGAGTTGAATCTTACAAGCCGGTGCACTCTGTCTCTTTGGAAACAGCAGACCCGGTAATTCTGCGAGTAGGCCGGTGTCAGGGACTGCATATCAAAGTGGAACACTTCAAAGAGACTCAAGGACTGAGCTGCACATATTGTTAAACTGTAAGGCAACGTAAGGGCTGGCCTAACCCAGAGGAGGTTGCTTGGGTGGCTCACAGGCTGATAGCATGAGGGAAGTGACACCCAGCCAAGCACAAGCAAGACTCCCTCCCACTGCAGTAAGGGGGTAACATGGTGACTCACAATCCTGGGTTCCCCCAGAACCGGTCGCACTACCTAGCACAGCAGAGGCTGCCCACTCAATATTTCTCTCCAAGATCAAGTGGGCACAGAGGGGGCAGGGAGGGTTGGGGTGTAAGCAATGCCATGATTCTGTTTGCACAATGTACCTGCCATCTGAGCTTCCTGGGCATTGGGGACAGAAAGGGTGTGTGTGTAATATACAGGACCAATGCAGCATACATCAGCCAGTGGAAAGGGGGCACTCTTAGAGGGGTGTGACTGAGACACCATTCCTTCCCATTGCTCATACTGAAGGGCTAGAGAGAAAGGCCTTGGGGAAAGGTTTCCCCCTTCCCATTAAAAGCACCCCCAGAATTAGATGTTTGGGGTATATTTTGATCAAAAAAGCCAGGCTCTTTCGGATTATGCTGCAGTTTTAGGCCACAATTAAGATTTCCTGTAGATCAAAAGCTTTAATGGAAGAGCATACATCAAGATTTGGTTTTAACCAATGAAGCTAAATTGAATGATATAAGGATCCGTGTCATGGTACAATTCCCCACCCTGAACCTTAGCGTCCAAAAGATGGGGTACCAGCATGAATTCCTCTAAGTTTGATTACCAGCTTAGAACCTGTAGCGCTGCCACCAATCAGGAATTCCAGTGCCTGCTACACTCTGGTCCCCCAAAAACCTTGCCTGGGGACCCCCAAGACCCAGACCCTCTGGATCTTCATCCAAGGAAAGTAAACCCTTCCCCCACTGTTGCCTCTCCCAGGCTTCCCCTCCCTGGGTTACCCTGGAAGATCACTGTGATTAAAACTCCTTGAATCACAAAACAGAGAGGAAAATTCACCTTCCTCCCTCCTTCTCTCTCCCCCTCTCAGACTCTGCCTGAGAGAGAAAGTAATCCTAACACCAGAGAGAAATTAACCTCTCTCCCCCCCTTCCCTCCTTTCTCCCAACAAATTCCCTGGTGAATCCAGACCCAGTCCTCTGGGGTCTCACCAAAGATAAAAAAAACAATCAGGTTCTTAACAAGAAGAACTTTAATTAAAGAGAGAAAAACAGTAAAAAATTATCTTTGTAAATTTCAGATGGATCAGATACAGGGTTTTCCAGCTGTAGACACTGGGAATACCCCTCCAGCTAAGTATACAAGTACAAATTAAAATCCTTTCAGCAAAATACAAATTTGAACTTCTTCCAGCCAACTACACAATTAAACTCCTTCCAGCCAAATGCACAATTGGCAAATAAAAGAGAAACAAACATATAAGAGACCTTAAACTGCCCTTATCTACCTAATACTCACTATTTTGAACTGATAAGAGCCTGTATTGGAGAGATTGGAGAGAAACCTGGTTGCACGTCTGGTCACTCTCAGAACCCAGAGAGAACAACCACCAAACACTAACAGCACACACACAGAAACTTCCCTCCCTCAAGATTTGAAAGTATCCTGTTCCGTGATTGGTCCTCTGGTCAGGTGACAGCCAGGCTTACTGAACTTGTTAACCATTTACAGTCAAAAGAGATATAAAGTACTTCTGTTCTGTTAACTCCTACTATCTGTTTATGACAATCCGGGATTCCTGAATGCATTTTGATCAGACTGAATAGACCTAATTGCCATTGTGTCTCCATCCTATGATTATATCTATTCATATATGCAGAACTGGGTAATCACAATGCGCTGATGCTGTTCAGTCAAAATACATTTTACACAAGAACTGGCCGTGAGTGGCAGGTTTCAGATGTGGGTCCGAACTATCGCACAGTCAGGGGATGGGGGAGGGGGATATTTGGATCTAAGGGTTTGGTTCAGGTCCATCTGGACTTGGGATGCACATGTCTGAGTTCTTGCCTTTCAACTGCCACACAAGCCAGCCCTGACATGGGCACACAAGATCTAGTGCCTTTCATGAAACAGCCTCTAGTATCATTAATATGTATTGCAGTAGCGTGTCGTGGTGCCAACCAAGGGTCAAGTCCCATTGTGCTAAGCGCCAGATCCACAGGCAGTTCAAAGACACTCAGTCCCAAAGAGCTCACTATGTAGATTATGGCAACACCCAACAGGTATATGAGAAACAAGCAGTTGGAGGATTAAGTTTCTCTTAAAGTTTATATATCAATCTCATTTTGTTTTGGTGCTGGTGAAAGCTGCCAGATCGACGGCCTTGCAGCTGAAGTCTCTGCCTATGGAATGGGCACCGCATGGTTTACGACTCGCATGCCCTAACGCGGGGGGAGATGGAAATTCATAAGGATACAAAACCTGCCGCTGGTCTGGGTCAGCTGACCCAGGCTCACGAGCCCTGGGTTCAGACATTCGGGCTCAAACTGGACTCTGAGTTTTGGGATCCTGCAAGGGCAGAGGGTCCCAGAATTCAGGCTCCAGCCTAAGAGTCTACACAGCAATTTTTAGCCCTGCAAGCCCCCACCAGCTGATCTGGGCCAGCCATGGGTCTTTTATCCATGTATAGACATAGCCTGGTAACAAAGTGGCCAGTTAGTGTCATCATAGGATTACCAGATGTCCCGATTTTATAGGGACAGTCCTAGGGTGACCAGACAGTAAATGTGAAAAATTGGGACGGGGGAGGAGGGGTAATAGGAGCCTAAGAACCAAAAATCGGGACTGTCCATATAAAAATCAGGACATCTGGTCACCTTAGACAGTCCCGATTTTGGGGCTTTTTCTTATATAGGCACTTATTACCCCACACCCCTGACCCGATTTTTCACACTTGCTATCTGGTCACCCTATTCCCACTTGCGATGTGAACAATCTGTCCACAAGGAACTGGACTGGAAGCACTAACTCATTTCCCATCAGCCAGATCTGACCCGTGCAGATTCAAAGTGATGAACTTGAGCCGGAAGACTCTGTATCTTATTACCAGACCCCTGAGCCACCTGGCTCCCACCACAGTCTAAGGGGGAGGGGAAGCTGGTGCTTAAAACTTGTCAAAACACCCAACTGCAAGTCACAAAAATAAACTCAGCTGAAGCATGTTTGGTATGTTTCCAAGCGTGGCTTGTTAGATACTCCAGCAATCAGCAATACTTTAAAGCAATCAAGTGAAAATGAGACCGGGAAAACAAAGAGAATCCTTCATGTGCAATCGTCCCCTGCCTTAACACTGACCTTCTCGGAGAGGAAAGACTTCTCATTCTGCAGAGTTCAGGATTACCATTTAGCAGAATGGCTTGGCACCGCAAAATCATTCATCAGATGAATGCAGAGAGAGTTTGCTGCAAGCTGGAGCACATACACGTCTCTGTCTGGAAAGATGCAACAAGGGAAACTCTGGCCATGGTTTCTTGACCTCTTCATGCACATGTATTGCTCCAGCCCATTGCCTGGCAAGGAGACTGCAGGGGCCTGTTGTATTGGCTCAATGAACTAAACAGAGCCAAGCAACCTCATACGGACTCAGTACCATTCTGCTCGGATCAGTGAATCTGGGGACCGATTCAGAAGGTGCGGGGTGCTATTGTATGGTCTGAAACACAGCGACTGCACCGTCAGCAGGTCCCATACCCCGAGAAGCGATTTACATGCTAGATTCCTTTCTGCCCTGACAGCAAGCATGCTCACCCTGATCGCCTCACATCCTTCATCCCTGGAGCCTACTCCCAATATCACAGCCTTCCTCCTCTCAAAATGCAGCCTCTAAAATTACCTTCCCTGCTGGTCTCTCAGTGCACGTCACTTCCCTCATGCATCCTTCCGACAGCTTCCCCATCTGTTTTACCCTTCTTGTCCTGCTCCTCAGGGCCTTCACAAATCACCCCCTACCTCCATCTCTGATTGCGTTTCCTCCCCACTCCTACAAACGACACCAGCCTCAATGCCCTGGTCACTTTCTTTCTATCGGTCCCTTCTCTTTGCCTTCCCACCTCCACCACCACCTTCTTCAGGCCCTTCTTCCTAGGATTGCATCAGCCGGGACCAAGCCTGGGGATTTCAATGCAGGCCTCCACCACAGGCTGTTACTCCTGGATATCCTGCCATTTGCCGGGCCATCCCGCTCTCTCTGCATTGGAGTTCCTCATTAAGACTCACTTCTCCTGCAAGGCTTATAAAACAGTGAATTAAAAAAAAAAAAAGAAGTTATAACACACTTCCCTGAACTTCCCATGACACTCAGCCTTCTCCAGTTCCTCTCACACTAAAATCTTTGAGGCACGAAGTGTCCTCCATTTTAAGCCTGATCCGATGCCCGATGAAGTCAACAGAAATACTCTCACTGGGCTTTGTATTGGGATATGTGCCCGTACAGAGGCAAGAGCTTAAGACAACAAGCAACAATCACTAAGCCAGTTATAAACAAGGCAGACTGTTTTCAGGCACCCCAGCCCACAGGCATAACACTTCGCGTACCAGTAGTCACTCTGGATTCACACCAGCATGTTCCCTCTGAGCAGCATTTGCCCCTTTATATCTGTGATTGTACAATATCAGGCCCCATTTTGGCCAGGAGGTTTAAGCCGTGTTTCAAGCCCTGGCGGTGCTAGTGACAGGGCCCCACTGAATCAAAGCAACAGAGGAAAGAGATGTTAGAACCATCTCCCTGATCAGCACAAGATTGTCTTTTACGCTGTATTTTCTAGTGCTTTTTCTAATGGAAGTTGGCTCAAGGAATGGAACTTCCATCACTTTCCATGACAGACAGTTGCAGGACCTAACACATCATACCAGGGGTGCAGGAACAGGGGGTCCAGGGGCTATGGCCCTCCCACTTTTTACTGGCCGTAAGGGCAAGCAACGGAGGAAGCAGACAGAGAGGAGCAAGCAGGAGGCGGGGTCTTGAGGGGAAGAGGTGGCACGGGACTGAGGCCTTGAGGGAAGAGGCGGTGTGGGAGTGGAGTCTTGAAGGAAGGGGCAGAGCAAAAAAGGGGGCAGGACTATGGTTCATGCCCGCACCCCACACTTTTAGGGTGCTTCTGCTGCTCCTGCATCATAATCTCAGGAAAATTTTCCCTCTCCATTTCATTTCTCTTATATATTCACGCAGTGCTCTGAATAATTCTTTCCCTTCCGTGGTTTGAACACTCTTTCTGCGTTCATAGGGAGTTATGTCCTTCTTAGTCACCAGTTGGTCAAACTATTCACATCTGGCTCTCCTCAAAGCCAATCCCACCAGCTCCCTGAGCATTTTGGTTGCTCTCTCAACACCTCCCGCCTCCACACTGGCAATATCTTTTTGCTAATACCAAGCCCAGAACTGAACGCAGTTAGTCCCACATTCAGTTCCGACAGGTTTTCTATTATGAGCCCTCCATGATGGCCCCTGCCCCTAAGGCTCAACTTGCTTGACGGCAATGACTTATGGCAAGCTACATGGAACAGGAGCAAATTGAAAGAGGAGGAAGAGAATGTCCCATCTATACCACAAAAGAGAACCATGATTAAATATGGTTGCAGGCAAGCCTTGCTGTAACATGCTTCCTGGGGGCAGCATCTGTCATGGCTCCCCTCTCAGGCCAGATTTTGGGAAGAGTTCAGAATCCAACAGCTCCCATCGTTCTCCATGGGAGAGGAGCACTCTGTGAGCTCCAGTCCCTTCAGTTAGGTGCCTTCATGGGAGCTGAGCTCTTCTGAAAACCTAGCTCTGGTTGTGAGTGCTGAGCACTGGTGACAAGCTGGCCATGAGAGCAAGATATTCAGCAATCAGAGATTTTGGGTGCTCAGCTTGATACCTCTCCAAGAAGCCAGATTGTCAAGAAGTGCGGAGCATCCACCTTCTGAAAGCCAGGGCCCTTTTCGAGGGGTCTCAAGTCAGGCACCCAATCTCTGGGTACTTTAGAAAAATCTGATCAGCCTCTAACTTGTTTGCTACATTCCCACTTTCTGCTGCTGCTTTCAGCAAAGCCCATTCCCCTTGTTTATCCCCCTTTGCTGAAAGAAGGGTCTCTCACACCCCCTTACGGCCTGGTCTTGCTTCCCTGGCAGTTAATCATGACATTCCCACTGACTGCAATTAGAACAGGACAAGCCCCACTCCTCTTTGAGAGCACAAGCCTTCCAACCAACTGACCTCCCACTGCCAGAAAACCAAAGCAGAAAATCCCTGGCCTAGGCTGCTGCCTCAGCCCTGTAGCAACTGGGCACAAGCACCTCCCTATTCCAGAGATACCACTACCACTCTCCAAGCAACCACTTTTACAGAGTTTCTTGCCAGGGCTGCCAACTTTCTGATTGCAGAAAACCGAACACCCTTGCTCCACCCCTGAGGCCACGCCCCACACCCCACTCACTTCATTCCCCCACCGTCACTCGCTCTCCCCCACCCTTGTTCACTCGCTCATTTTCACTGGACTGGGACAGGGGGCTGAGGTGCCAGATGGGGTGCTAGCTCCATCTGGGGGTGCAGGTGGAGCTGTGGGCTGGGAGGTGGGGCCAAGGGGTTTGGACTATGGGAGAGGGCTCCAGGCAGGGGCTGGGGTGTGGGAGGATGTACGGGGTACAGGCTCTGGGTGACACTTACCTCAGGCAGCTCTTGGGAAGCAGCTGGCATGTCCCTCTGGCTCCAGGGTGGGGCCAGAAATGAGGGGTTCAGGCTGTCAGAGGGAGGTCCAGGCTGGGGCAGGGGATTGGGATGCAGGGGTGAGGGCTCTGGTTGGGGGTGTGGGCTCTAGACTAGGGCTAGAGATGAGGGTTTTGGAGTGTGAGAGCAGCTCTGGGCTGGGGCAGGTGGCTGGGTTGTGAAAAAGACAACCAAAAGTTCTTCTAGAGCTGTGTGTGGCTCCAAAGCTGGTCTCCTTCACCACCAGAAGTTGCCCCCAAAACAGATATGACCTCATCCACCTAGTCTCTCTAATATCCTGGGACCGACACAGCTATAACGACACCGCAACCAACGCTTCGACTGAAGTGAGATAAATGCACTTCTATTCTCTTTACTTATTAATGCAATCCCTACTTTCTTTGAGGGGCCCAGTGCCCTCTTTACCCCCCCAGTTGTCCATGCCCATGCTGAGACCTGAGTGCCATGAAGTTGGGAACTAGCTCTTCTTTTCACCTACATTCACCATGGGTAACGGGGGTCTGACTGCTCTGAAGCAGTGGTACTCAGAGACATACATATCCCTTAATAACTGGATAATACAGTAGTTCCCTCGAGGTCTGGGACCAAGGAAGACCACCTCTGCAGCCCATTCAGATACTGTTTTGCTCCTGCTGTGTTTCCTTGTTCCCTGCTCCTTTCCAGTTCTGCACAATCCAGAGGCAAGGCTTTTGGTGGCTGTGCAGTGGAAATAAGCTGGTTCCTTTACCATCACCCGCCTGCTCCTTTGGGCCAAAGGGTGGAAGAGGAACAGACACAGGCAGGCGATTGAACCCAGATCACAGCAGCTCCATGGAGAAGAAATTGGCTTGTTCTTTGGACCTGGTTTCATGTGGATGTCACCAGAGTGAATGGCTGAGAAGGGGCAAGATTGGGTTGACATGTTCAGTGATCCTGGGTAGGGCTCCTGCTGCACGGAAACTGAACAGCCTGTAGCCACATCACAGCCTTGCTTATGCCAATAGGGGATGATACAAACTATCAAAAGAGATGCTAGCTTGCAAGTGGCTGCGTGTGAGTGGTGGAAGAAGTGGGTCCCATGTGTGGAATGCAAACAGCTAAATCCTTGTAAAATGGTTACTTCGGTTGCCTTGCTGAGGCACATTTTTGAGGTTCACCCCTTGCTAGCTCTAGATAGTGTTAGAATTTGTGCCGTGCTGCTGCCCCGTGATGGGTTTGCAATTCAAGAAGGAACTGACCCCACATCGGGAGATCTGACTAAATGAAAGAGCAGCAGTAGCTCAGACAGCTGAAATTCAACAGTAGCTCCAGGTACCACCCTGCGTCTGACAAGACAAACACAAGACCCCATGGATCATGCTAGGCAGCCACAAAGCAGGTTTATTCCACGCCTGGTAGACGGGGCTCATCCACTCTGGTGCATGCCATTCAGCGCAGAGGAGCAGCTCTTTCAAGGAGGTTAGACATTAGAAGGGCCATGGGGCTATCAAGCCTGGTGCTTCTCATCCATTTTTGGTTCATGACCTAAATAACTGCCCTGCAACTTACTATGTCCCACAGTCCTTTGCAATGGCAAAGGGCTAGGCAAATGGGCTGGGGGTGGGAACAGTGGGAAGAAACAGTGGGAGATTTTGGGTGCTGGATAGCAAGCTGGCAATGCTGGGGGAGGGGATTATTCTGGCTGGTGGGATGGGTTAAAAGGGGCTGGCTGAGGCTGCTATGGGATGGAGCAGAGGTAGGACTCCTTTCTTCAGTTTTCAGGCACCTGCTGGAGCCCCATAACCAGAGTTTTTTGCTGTTGGTCTTGTCCATCTCCTGGCCAGTGCAGGATTGGTCTCTACAATGCACACTGCTATAGGCGTACAGTCCAGGAAATGGGGTAAGGGACTGGGAAACAGCAGATCTTTGGCACCGACTCCCCGTGAGCTCAGCCAAGTCACCTAACCTTTCTGCCCCTCAGTGTCCCCATATGTAAACAGGGATAATGATACTTAACTTCCTAGGTCTATGGATGAAAAGTACTATGTACATGCACAATATTATTAACAGTACATCTCACTTGGTTAGAGAGAGAGAGGAGAAAACGCATTCCCTAAAGCATTACAGGTTCTACAAACAAATATAAAGGAAGGAAAGATCTAATTAGCACCTACCACACCAATGGTCCCTTTAAGCTGGTTACAGGGTTTTGCTTTTTTAATTTGTCAGAAATGTGATTTAAAACTAGGGGCTATGTACACACTTATTTAATTTCACGCAAGAACTGCCTCCCTTGGCAAATAGCATTTGATCTCCAGGGTGAAACAGAGCATGGCCACTGGTCAGCAGATCCCACTTCTCGTGCAGAGAGAAGGATTAGTTCTTAATTCCCACAGACTGGTAGGCAGCATCTGTGTTTACCAAACCTGATGAACCCCACACAGAGCCCTTTTCGAGATGCATTACAAACAGTTCTAGACAGTCACATTCCATATTATTATCTTTCTTTTTTTAAACTAGCATGTGAATTTTCTCTTTTAAGTGAAAGTAAATTTTTGCATCTAAGAAAATAGCGAGAAATGGACATTGTGCAAAGACTCCAGAGCCCTGCTAAAGCACCTCAGTCCTCTCCAACACCCCTATTCAGGAAACTTGTCTATACAGGGAAAACAACTAGCATAGCTATAGCAGAATAAATTTTGCTCAGTATTGTCACTTTAGGGCTTGTCTACACTACCCGCTGGATTGGCGGGCAGTGATCAATCCAGCGGGGGTTGATTTATCGTGTCTAGACTAGACACGATAAATCATCCGCTGAACGCTCTCCCGTTGACTCCGGTACTCCACCAGGGCAAGTAGTGAAAGCAGAGTCAATGGGAGAGGATCAGCTGTCGACTTACCTCAGTGAAGACACCGTGGTAAGTAGATCTAAATATGTTGACTTCCGCTACACTATTCACGTAGCTGAAGTTGTATATCTTATATCAACCCTGTGCAGTAGTGCAGACGAGTCCTTATTCTGCTATACCTATGCTAGTCAATTTCCCAGACAAGACCCTCTGTAGTCATGGAGAGAGAGCGGCAAATGCATAGTCAGGGATTAGAATGATTCTATGAAAGTGGGCAAGAGGCAGAGAACAAAGAGCAGGAAGAAGTGATCCATGTTCAACATGGCAAAAGGTTAATGATGGCATATCCTGCAGCTCCATTACCACTAGAACTAAGGCACATGTTTTTACCAGTGACGGCAATTAACCATTGGTATGACTTACAAAGGGTTGTAGTGGATTCTCCATCATGTCAAGTCTTTGAATCAAGATGGGATGTCTTTGTAAGATATATGCCGCAGCTCAATCGGAAGTGATATGGTCTTGCTGCAGAAACTATTGGGTGAGGATCCAAGCTTGTGTTATGCAGGACGGCAGATGAGATGATCATAATGGTCCCTTCTGGTCTTCGTACCTATGAATATCTGGAAAGGGGGCTGAGCAATGAGATGGTAAAATCTGCAGCTGATGCAAAATTACTTAGGTTATTTGGGACTGAAGAAGGCTGTGGGGAACTCCAGAGAGACTCAACCAAGTGAGGTGAACAGGGCACCAGAATGGCCTCCCACGCCTCGGCCATGGAATCCTTGCAGCAAAGCCACTCAGCCAGACCAGGGAGGAATGGGATCTCATCAGTTTCTGCCTAACACTCGTACTGATAGTTCAGGTATCAGAAATGGCATCAGATGTTGGCATTGTCAGGAGGTGGATGGAGTGGTGGGTTCGAAAGCAGCCGAACTGCAGCTTTAATCACCTATGGCAGGAAACAGACCACATGGATTTAGATTTAACACTTAGGAGGGAGGACGGTCTTGGAATTAAAGCACGAGGCAGGGATGTTTCTCTTCTTAGCCTTGTCACTGACTGACTGCTTGAGCATGGGTGAGTCACATCTGCTCTGCACCTCAGTTTCCCTATCACTAACATGTGGATAACACCTCCCTACTGTGTGGTGCCACTGAGTGCCTCAGATGGAAATGCAATTACTAGGGTGAGGATTTGTCCCCCTCTAGTGGTTGGACAATGTAAACAGATCTATGAGTCTGTTATTGCCTTTGAGCCAACAGATGTGGTTGTTTACCAGAAGCAGGACAAGCTCATGCTTTTCAGAGCCAGAGGTCCTGGGTTCAGTCCCTGCATATGGCCCATTCAAGGGGTCATCACACAAAATATGACCCATATTGGGACTTGAATTGGTGCTCAGATACTGAAGTCATAGGAGGTTAGTAAGTAAACAGATTTCAGCAGTAATTGCTAATTTGAGTGTAAACAGTTATTTAGGAACATTCCTGAATCAAGGAGCCAACAGGTTTTGATATGGTGGAATTAAATCAGGTTGTCGTCACTCTGAAAACAACAACATTGTCCTTATAAGATTCTTTGGCATTGTGTGCAATATTGCAAATCGTTCCACATGCTGCTGCTGTGTGCTTATACACACACACACACACACCCCCCAATACCAATTACATGGACATTGTCTAAGGGAGATATATTGTGGTTTCACCATCATTAGAACAAGATGGCAAACAGTTTTCCCTTCCAGAAAAGTTTGAAAAATCCCAAATCAGGACACACACAAAAATCAATTTGTGTCAACCAAAATATTTTGCTTCAACAATTTAGTCATGCAATGTAATGTTGTGAATTTTGACTTTTATTTTCTTATTTTAGCCTAATTAGCTTAAGTTTTTAAATGAAAAGTAATTTCAAACCAGAATGGTTTCCTTTCAAAAGAGTTGAAATGAAACACTGACAATTTCAAAACTTATTATTTTCAAGTCAGGAGACTCATCAAAACTGACCCTGTTCTGCAAAGATTCAGTTTTGATGAATCAGAATTATTCCGCCATAAACGTCTCATGGAAACATCCCTAACCAGCTCTACATGCATGACAAGGAGTCAAGACACCTCTATTCAGTGGGATAATCTCACTACCAACAAAGTCAGTGTAAAACCAGCTCTCCTCCGCCCCCCTTTAAGGTTTATTTACACTTTACAGAGTGGAGAGGAGACAACAATGACAAATGAAAATGTGGAGGATTCCCTGGGTACTAGGAGGGCTGATCAGTGCATGTGTGTTTTTACTGTATGGGATACACCTTTCCTTTCATCATTATCCAGTACACTGCTGCCTCAAATGCCAAGCACATAAAACAAAACCCATCACCAGGGGCTAAATAGCTCACAGTATGCCCTTCCACCAAGATCCCAGTGGAATGCTGGGACACCAACAGCATCCTGCTGCAGCAAAACAAGCTAGAGTAGAGGACCAGCAGTGAAGTGGTTAATAGAGCATAATCTGAAAATGGTACCCGTCTTGTTGCCTTCCACATACAGGGCTTCCCCCAAGGAGAAAAGCAACAGAGACTGATTGCTTTCCCAGTCATGGTGGAGATTAAGACCATTTTGCCATCTCTGCTAAAAGCTGTTTTCTGGGGCTGCTTGCTCTAGGAGCTCATTTTATTCTTCCAGATCCTGTTCCGCTCCAGGAAGGGATATTATTTGCAATTCGGTGCATAAGGGACTGTAGTAATTGCAGAACAGAGTGGCCTTTGCTTACAATTTTGGCAGCAATTTTGCCTGCCCTGGTTTTGTAACAGAATAAAGTTCCATGCTTGTTGCAGTTGATTTTCATCCACTTACAGCTGGTCACCACAGTGGACAAATATTTCCTCTTCCTTCTTTTCTTTTTAATAAAGCAAAGAAGGGAAACAAAAGCACGAGAATGCCATGCAGACAACTGCAACATCCCCACGCAAGTCAAGGCTGACCACTTAGCCTTAACTCAACACATTTATGCATATGCATTTCAGTACCGTCTTCTTTAAGTGTGCGCTCATATGTCTCTCAAATAATATAATGCAATGTAATATTAAATATTCATACATTGCATCTTGTAGCGTTGTGTAATTCAGGGAAAGCCTAGGAGATTTAAACACACGTCAGCTGTATAACCACACACACAAAAAAAGGTCTTATGTTGTATATTATATATGCATTATTGTCCAATGGAATAAGGGACAAGGAGTCATAACAGGTATATATTTTGCCCATTCCCATCCCCACAATGGCTATACATACATACACACACACACACACACTTTTCCCTTCATCCACCATGGCAAGGCAACCGTTTCTGGGGAGGCACACAGCATCTGTGAATGTCACAGTGCACGGTACCCAACAGTGTAGGACAGGAATGTAGAGAGGGGACTATAATTACCTAAACAGCTGCTTAGCCAGCACGTTGAGGGCATTCATGACTAATACTCCAGTTAGTTATTCTGTGTTTCACAAACACAGAAGGGATCTCCGGTTGTGTCCTACTTTTATTCAAAGAAATTCCCCCCTCCCCCCACTCAGTTTCAGATCCAGAATAACCTTGCCAACATCTCCTCCTAACTCGAATAGCTGAGCTGCAGCTATAAATCAGGTGTATGAAAGTCACAGGGTTAGGTTAAGTACACGGCTGCATGCATCTTATGGAGGGTTAATGAATTTGTTCACCAGATAAGCCCTTTCTGAAATTCATCCTTCTCATCATGAGGTTAACTAACATTTCAGAAACCCCTAGCTAGCTGAAGGAAGAGGAGAAGGGGAGACACAGAGAGAGAGAGAGAGAGAGAGAGTGGGTATGTCTACACTACCCATCGCATCGGCGGGTAGTGATCGGTTTATCGGGGAATCGATATATCGCTTCTCATCTAGACATGATATATTGATCCCTGAACACGCTCCCATTGACTCCGGAACTCCATCAGGGCGAGCGGCGGTAGCGGAGTCAGCAGGGGGAGCCGCAGCGTTGATCCTGCGCCGTGAGGATGGGATGTAAGTTGAAAGAAGATACGCAACGCGATTTCAGCTACAGGAATAGTGTAGCTGAAGTCAAAGTATCTTACATTGACCCCACCCCCTAGTGCATAACACAGGCTTGGATCCTCACCAGGCCAGAGAGAGGTCTCAAGCACAGAAAACAGAACGCTGATCCCTTTTGATCAGGCCAGGCCTTGCTGTCTAGAAGCACAATGAGCTTTGTCTCTCATCTCCAAAGCCTGCAACTGCCTCTGTTCTTCACAGTGGGCCAGATTTGCAGAAGACCTGGGACTCTACACAGCCCCGTGCCTTCCACTGGAGTTGCAGGTGCTCAGCACCTCTAAAGAAAATCAGTGTGTGGGAGCTATATAAAGATAGACTTGTTTCTGAACTGTTACCACTCAAAAAAGATCTTGGAGTCATTGTGGAGAGTTCTCTGAAAACATCCACTCAATGTGCAGCGGCAGTCAAAAAAGCAAACAGAATATTGGGAATCATTAAGAAAGGGATAGATAATAAGACAGAAAATATATTGTCTCTATATAAATCCATGGTACGCCCACATCTTGAATACTGCATGCAGTTCTGGTCACCCCATCTCAAAAAAGATATATTGGAATTGGAAAAGGTTCAGAAAAGGACAATAGAAATGATATGGAAGCCATTCCATACCCCTAATGAGGGGAGATTATTAAGACTGGGACTTTTCAAGTTGGAAAAGAGGAAATGATTGAGGTCTCTAAAATCATGCCTGAGTATGGTGAAAGTAAATAAGGAAGTGTTATTTACTCCTTCTCATAACACAAGAACTAGGGGTCACCAAATGACATTAATAGGTAGCAGGTTTAAAAACCAACAAAAGTATTTCTTCACACAACACATAGTCAGCCTGTGGCACTCTTTGCCAGAAAATGTTGTGACGGCCAAGACTAAACAGGGTTCAAAAAATAACTAGATGCATTGATGGAGGATAGGTCCATCAATGGCTATTAGCCAAGATGAGCAGGGATGGTGTCCATAGCCTCTCTTTGCCAGGAGCTGGGAATAGGCAACAGAGGATGGCTCACTTGATGATCACCTGTTCTGTTCATTCCCTCTGGGGTACCTGGCATTGGCCACTGTCAGCAGACAGGATATCAGGCTGGATGGACCTTTGGTCTGACTCATTATGGCCATTCTTATGTTCTTGTGTGTCTGACATTGGTGGGCTGTGAAGTTCCCCCCAGACTTTCTCAACCATAGATCAGCTCATCTGGACCAATGCAGGCCCCTGAGAGATGGTGGGAGTAGAGCAGCATAGTGGGGGGAGGGGGAGTACCGAGATGCCAACTTAACTTTCAAGTTATTTCTGCTCCTTATTTAGAAAATTCCCCCTCCCCCCAATGATTCAGCACCTACCCACCAGGGAGACTGGTGCAAAGGCAGAACTCGAAAGCTGGTTCCCGAGCAGTGTAGCAAGCATTGAACGTCTGCCCATTGTTGCTTTGTGCAGGCCATCTGGCACGTGTAAAAAATTCAGTGGCATGCGTTCTATGGAGAAACTCGTTCCAAGAAGCGTAGAACAGATTCCCTGGCTCCCTTGTCACAGGTCACCAGACCCCAGTGGATGTGAGGGAATATTTGGGTGGAAAACAAAAATACTCCGGAAGAGCAAGAAGTAAACTCCTGGCACTGTTGAGTCACTTATCAATAGACAACTGGCTTTTCCCCCACAGCTGAAGACCTGAGTCAAAGAGATAACTGTATCCTAACCCTACAGACAAGATGTCCACAAAGATCCCTCACAACACGTTACAGTAGACACTTATAGGCAGATTTACAAAACTGATGATCCCATGAAAATCTGGCCCTAAACACCCACAACCAGGACTAGATTTTTAAGAAGAGCTCAGTCCCCAGTAGCTCCCACTGTGACTCTGATGAGCAGATTTTCCAAAGATCTCCATGCCCAAATTAAGTTTCCAGCCCTCACTGGTTGCAAGAGAAAAAGCTAGAAGACACGACCCAAGTGCACCTTGAAGGTTCAGAAACAAGATGACAAATAAAAAGAACCCAAAAATCTATTTAATAAAATATATGGTTTTAAGATAACCTCATGATGTTTGGGGGCCAGACTCATGACTATTAAATGCTTGGGGTTGGAATTATTGGGTAGAAGCCTCTAGAGCAGAAGTCTTGCTGCCCAAATGGTAAACCTGACCAAGTGTGGTTACTAATATCTTCCATATAAATAGGGAAGACAGCATGGGAGGGGAACAACAGAGAATGGGATCAATTGTGACAGGAAAAATCAGAGGATGGAAGACGCCGATTTTCAAAGAAAGAATAGTGAAAAATAAGAACGGGAGAGAGAAACCAGCTCACGGAAATGAGAAGAAAGATAGCGTGGGAGGGATGAGTCAGTACATGGAGGGAGAGAAAAAAATAGAAGAAGGGAATTGGCAGGAGGCAGCACCCATAACTTGTGGGTTAGCTCAGGGAGTCAGACTTCATCCAGTTAGAGTCTGAGGAGAAGAAACGAGACTCATTCAAGACCAGAGAAATCAGTCAGTTGAAGGAGGACAGGGAAGCTGTTCCAGATGGCGAAGAGTTCCGCAGCCCATTGCAGAGAGAGATGGGGAGAAGGTAAGTGTCACCATGGTGCCATGAATACATCTGTCTGGAAAATCATCTCTCAGCCTTTGTAAAGGTAAGCATTTAACCGTTAGCATGCCAATGAGAATCACCATGTTGCAGCTTATCATGACCTAACTCTAAGGTGGGATGGAAGGGGACACGCCAATAAAAACGCTCGTATCAATCTGTCTAATGGGAACTACCCTGACTGTGTACAATTCAGAATGTGTCTATATGGACCTGACCCAGCAGTCCTAACTAACCCAAGAAGACCCATGGGCTCCTGTGCTGAGCTCAGCATGGCTGGGGGTAGGGGCTGGAACCTCATCTGGAGTCAATTGCATCTAGTGAATATATTTCAGCCATAGCTCGTGCAGGATAACGAATCCCACACACTACTTGCAGCACATCCTGTCGTTTCTTGGCCCGTGCTGGTGATGATGGTTCTAAGATCATTTTATGGTTCACTTAGATGATGCATCAGGGAGTTCTCCATGCCCGTTCCTCAGAGGAAGTGTGGACGACAGGTAATAAGGTCCCTGTAGGCTCCAGACCACAATAGTTTCCCAGCCCCTGTTATTAGCACACCCAGCTCCCACCCATCTGCCCAAAACCTCTGCCCAGGGCAGTCAGTCAGTTTCCCTTTTCCCCAGTCACAGTGGGTGGGAGTGGGGTTACGTACTCGCAGCACAAACAGCTTTTCAACACCCAAGGCTCATGTGGTGGTGATGAGATGTAACCAGCCAAGGAGAGAGAGAGAAACCTGCATTACCAAAATCCCTCATCTATCAGCATTCAGGCTAAATGAGTACGCCAGGGCCTCATTCATCTGTGCTAACGGAGGGAAGCCCCGCATGGCCATGCAGGAGGCAGCACTGCAGCCAAAACCAGAGGGAGGGGCCTCATACCCACTTGCACACCGGGCGTGGGAGTGGGGGAAGAGCCCAGTTAATCACTCACTTGCCTCCTGTCTCCTCTTCCTGCTCTCAGCCTGGGCACTGAGGGTTGCCTGACCCTCTTCCACGACCCATGCTGCAGCTCCTGTTGTCCATCAGTGGATGGGCACAGGGCAAAGGCAGGGTTGGATTCCAGCCTCTACCCAAGCAGCTGCCAGCAGCCCTCTGTGATCTCAGGTGCTTCCCAGGCCTTATGGCTGCAGGTGACATGTGTTCCACTATTGGCCCAGATGGGACGGCTGTCACTCCCAGGATCCACACCCTTCCTAGCTCCAGGTGAGAATCTAGAGGCCTTGGCTACATTAGCACTTTACAGCGCTGCAACTTTCTCGTTCAGGGTGTGAAAAAACCCACCTCCCTGAGCGCTGCAAGATACAGCACTGTAAAGCACCAGTGTAAACAGTGCCGCAGCCCTGGAAGCGCGGCTCCCAGCGCTACAAGCTAATCCCCACGGGGAGCTGGAGTACGTGCAGCGCTGGCGCTGCGACCACACTTCCACTTCAAAGTGCTGCCGCGGGAGCGCTTTGAAGTTCTGAGTGTAGCCAAGCCCTGCCTGTTCTACCTTAACTACTTACCTGACCCTCTTCACGGCAGATCCCGAGCCCATCACAATCGTAAACGGGTTTAGCCTTAGAGCACCCGTGTAAGGTTAGGGCTGGGCTGTTGTTCTTCTCCCCATATGGCGAGCTAGAACCCAAGTGGCTCAGTGACTTGCCCAAGGCCAGATAGGACGCCACTGGCAGAGCAAGGACTTGAACCTAGATCTCTTAATATTGAGGCTGTGCCCCAACTACTGGACCATCCTTCCTCTCCAGGCTCCCTCACACGGCACCAGGGAAGCACCCCGCCCTGGAACTCCAGGGAGCTCTTTCAGGGAGCACAACAGTCGCAGCTGCTCAGCGCCTGTGGCTACATTTTTTTTTTTTTTTAAAGGAGGCATGTATTGGTTTGACACGTCCCAGCCCAGGGCTTCCCATTCCCAAAGCTCGAACCGTATATCAACACCTTCCCCCCGGAGCTGCAGGTGCTGCTCAGACTTGACGGGACAACCCTTCTGTCCATACGTGTCACACGCAGGAGAGAGATTACAGCTTCCAAGTCAGCTTACGAGAGGGGGATCATATAGGAAGCTCCTGGCCTTCCCACCCCATGTTGCTCAGAAAGCACGTCTTTCCTTCTCGCTGTCAAACTGCACATTACAGGAGCACCCACATCCCCTTCTGCCTGTTTTCTGGACCTAGATAGCGGGCAAGAGTGAGGGGACAGTGGGTACCAGTTACAGAATCTACTTGGAGAGCCCAGAAAGAATTGAAGGGCTGATGAAGGCCAGGCCTTTAACCCTGGGAACTGCACTGTTTTGCAACTGAGATTTAACTCGGTCTGATGTGAACAGGGTCTAAATCACACAGCAGAGATGAAGGGATCAGGCCCACACACCAGCAGACATGGCTGTGGGGTTTACACTTCATTACCTGCTTCCATAGATCCAGCTCTAGCTACAGATATTTGATTACGGGCCATGTTCTTTGGCCCAGCCAGTCTAGAGTCAGAGGGCAAAGGAGACTTTAAGCCATCTTTACACCACCCCGAGGCTGGGACACACTTTGCCTGACCAGCTTGCTGCTAGGTTAGGAATAGAGATGGGTCCCAAACCAAGTTCAGAGCTGGATCAGGCTTCAGATTCCGCCCCCCCCCCCCCCGCCCCGCCCCCAGCATTCTTGAACAGTTGGGTCTGGGGTTCCAGCTGGGCCCCATTTCTAGCTTGGAGTTAAGTTGTTGGGTTCACATCCTCCACTAGTGTCAAGGAGTGCATCCCCATTGGTGTCAGTGGACCTACCCTGAGTTTTACTAGCTGAGGATCTGGCTCATGGTATTTGAAAGCCTCTCTGAGCAACTCATCCCTGACCTGTTTCCACAGCTCATCCTCTAGGTCATTCAGTGACTCCATAAACTCCTCCATTCCCCTGCTACAATTCACGGTTTGCTGGGGGCTCCAACCCCTTTTTAAAACCCCCACATGACCCCTTGCTGCACAGGACATTTGAAATCTGCACCAGCCCAGCCATACTGCAATACACTCCAGCCTTTCCCTCCCCGACAGGGCTGTGCCACACATTCAGCAAGCCCAGATCATGGCCACTAGCTGAGAAAGGAAAGCCTCAAGCATGAGGTTCAGCATTTTAATAGTCCCCACATTGGATCATTTGCTCCGAACAAACAGCCACTTCATGTCTGTGCCAGGTAATAAATTAGACAGACATTTACAGCAGTTAGGGCTGGAGACAGTACTTAGCACATACATTCTTCCCAGCACCCCTCCCTCCACAGGATCATGATGTTAAAAGCATGGCTCTGGGGACTGGCTAATGGGCTGTGGAGAATTTCACCTCTAGGCATCAGTTCATCTCTAGACTGGGGCTACCAGTGACTGAAACCCATTAGCATCTGATAGCCATTTGATGACTTGTGGGGCTCACCAAATTGCCCACATCACAAAACCACCACCTGTTCGTAGCTGCCACCCAGCTGGTCAACCTGAGAGGAAGCCCCTCAAGATCTACTTTGAACCACACTGTTTCAGGACCAAGCACCTTCAGTGGAAACAGGTCAGGGATGAGGACTAGCCAGCCCAGCCTCCAGGCAGATTGCTGAGCTCAGCTGGGTTGCGGAAGGACCACTTGATGGTCTGACTGCAGGCCTGCTTTTAAGCTCAGCAGCTTGTTGCTGGCAATCACTCTTGCTCCAGCCCTTGGGGCTGGTTTCTGGTGTCCTCAGTCCTGCTCTAATGTTGAGCTAGACTGCCCCTGCCAGTGGGTCAGGCAAAGTGGTGGAAGCTGGCCCTGCTGC
Organism: Chelonoidis abingdonii; assembly: GCF_003597395.2. Classification (NCBI taxonomy): domain Eukaryota; kingdom Metazoa; phylum Chordata; order Testudines; family Testudinidae; genus Chelonoidis; species Chelonoidis abingdonii. The sequence continues at coordinate 3,139,179 of NC_133769.1, forward strand.
CGTTCATGCAGTGGATATACAGAGGCTCCAAGGCTTCCAAGCTGGTGCCTTTCACCAGTAGTAAAGGCTTGACCCAAAGCCAAAGGATGCATCAAGTGACTTCAGATTAACACAACAGCCTCTTTCCCCTCCCCTCCCCACCAATGGAAAGAGGTTTCCAATCAGACACTGCAGGTCCGTGGACTGACACCAGAAATAACGTGCTTCTGCAGGAGACAGGAAGGGAGCTTCCAGCAGTGAAATCAGCAGGGGGGCCTCATTATCCCTTTGAGCCTATCTCCAGGACAGATTTAATCTGCCCTTGACTTCTTGGCTTGCATCTTCTTTTGGTTTTACATCCCCACCGCAGCAGCTCACCCTCAGGGCCATGCTGAGGCAACATGACAGGGTACAGAAACCCCACACTGGCACGGAAGAGGTTAAAGAACTGCTCTGGGCTGGAGTGGCCCTGTCTCACCACCCTACACCAGTGCTGGAGGCATGAAAAGGAGGGAACTCCACTCAGATGGGAAGCCCTGGGAGGGGAACAGACTATGGAGTTTCTCCAGCACTGGAGAGAGGACTGAAAGCCTGCAGAGCCCTGCCCTCACGGAAGGAGGGTGCCGAACCTCTGAGTTGGAGGGGAAAAGAACTGAGGCTGGCACTGGAGTCCAGTGAGCTCTGAAGTGGACACTGATGCTCTGAAGTAAGAGAGGCCCATAGTCTGGAGAGAGCTGCTGACAGGTTTCTCTTTACCTGTCTTTGTTTAACCCCTTTTGCTGACTACGGGCTGTTGGTAGCATTACCAGGGACTCCGGGAAGGGATGAGACAGTCAAGAAGCCCCATCCAACCTGGCTGAAAGACGCTCCACAGCACTCACTGGGATGGAGGTGAAGTAATTGGACTCACGTGGAGATGTAAGTGTAGGCTACAGGGGGCATCCTACCATAGGCAGATTTGTGGCAGGCAATGCTAGCTCAGGGGGAAGAGAGCCACCTTCTGAACCACCATCACCACTTCCAGCAGAACTGTGCTCTTCATTGGTCATCGCCTGTCAAATGCTGAGCAGGCTCAAGCTTGTGAGAGATGAGGGGAATCACAGCACAAGGCAGCACAGCTGCAAGCTTAGAGCTTGCGTACAAACATAGGACCATCTGCAGGAGGTTAAAGACTGAAACTCTGCTAGAACAGCAGTTCTCAACCAGGGATCCATGGTCCTCTGGGGGCCCACAAGCCCTTTCAAGGGGGCCCCGGGCCCCACAGCTGAAAGCCAGAGCCCAATCCCCAGTGCCTACTGTGGGGCTGAAGCTGGGAGGCACAGGGCTGAAGCCCCAATCCCCAACAGCCCTCAGTGCTTTCCACGGGGCTGAATCCCAGAGGCACAGGGCTGAATCCCGGAGCCTCAAGCCCTGGTACTCCTGTGGGGTAGAAGCCCTGAGTCCATAGGCAGAGTTGGGGACAAGGACAGTGTAGCAATGCAGGACTCACCGCTACAGCACCTCCTGCTGGTCATCTCTGGGAATTAGCTCAGCCAGCCATTGGAGCACCCTCTGCAGGCCAGTGTCCCGCTGCTGCTTGGCCCTGTGTCCCTCCCAGACCCAGTGTCCCACTATCTGGGGTGCTGCCCCTTGGCAGGAACCCCTTTCTCTCAGGGCCTCTCCTCCCCAGGGAACCCCTATCCACTATCCCCACCTCACCTCAGTATAAGGTGACTACCAGTCATCTTCTAGCCCCCAGGCTCTGGGGCAGACTGCAGTATCCACCCACTCATCACTGGCAAGGTTGGGTTTGGATCTGCTGCCTTTGCCTACCCCTGGGCTGCCCTCTGCAACCCCTGGTACCTATTTGCCTTATGCTAGGCCACAGCCTGGGGCTTTCCAGGCTGGAGCTCCCCAGCCTTTCCCCAGCCCTGCTCCTCTCAGGTACCCCATCTCTGGCTCCCTGCAGCCAGGCCCATCTCCCTCTACAGCTAGAGGGAGACTGCTGAGCACCTGGCTCCCAGCCTCTTATATAGGGCCCGCTGAGGCCTGATCAGCACAAGGCCCAGCTGTGGCTGCTTCCCCAATCAGCCCAGCTTTTCCCCTGCCACAGTCCTCTCCCAGGCCTGTTCCAAGCCCTTCAGGGCAGGAGCTGGGTGGCCTGCTGAGGAGAGTAGGGGTGGACCCCACCATGTGGAGGTGGCTCAAGCCCTCCTGGCACCTGCTTCTGCCCCCCCCCCCACAAAAAAAAACAGAAGTCAAACTACACCTATGTTCAAGGCCCCTGCCCCAAGGCCTCCCCTCCCCTATTGGGCCCTGGAGTTTTAATAGCATGTTGGGGGGAGGCTCTGAGAGAAAAAGGTTGAGAACCCCTGTGCTAGAACATAGCTTGGGCCAATTTCCTCCTTGGTGTATCTACATTAAATTAGATGGGAGGAACTTAGCTCATTGATTCCCAAAGCATGCTGACAGCCTCCATCTCCATCACAGGTGACACCCTCCTATTTAACCCTATTTCTGTTCTTTATGCTCCTGCTTCAAATACACTTTTATTCGCATGCACAGGAGTCATCAGTTCCCCAAGCTAAAGGAAAATCTCCTATAGCCAGCTCATTGCAGTAAATAAAATAGTTATTTTTACAGATGTGCTCATCACAGGACGTGCCTTCGGGGATTGATTCTCCACTGCCATGTGCATAGGTCACTTACACGTGTAAAAAATTAGTGCAAAGTGGATGGAAACTGCTACCCAACCAGAATGATTGCGTTTTATGCCCTCGTTGCACATGGCCAGTAAAAGCTTGAGGAACTTAAAAACACAAAAATGAGCTGTCTAGGCCTGTAAACTGCCACGACAAGAACAGGCCCTGTGGCTGGCAAAATCAGAGGTGCCAAGAGAAAAAGGGCCATGTGCTCTGAATGATCTTCGGGTGAACCTGCCAGGACAGCATCAGTCATCAACAGGAGCCACTGGGGAGTAAGTTTCCCCTGCCATTGCCTGCACGGTGGATAAGTAGAGGACTTTAGTCTCCTGAGCTGCAAAGCTGGCTCCCTTTTGCTCCTGTTTCAGGGCAAAGTTCTACCAGACCACGTCTGCCAATTGCCTCAATCCCTTCAGGGTACCTGGGGTGCTGTCTGGGGTTCCCCGCCCAGTGTCCCACCACTGGTTCCCATTTTTTCCACTTCTGGATCCCTTTCCTTTGGCCCTTTCTGTTGACCTCTGGTTCCCAAAGGCCCTTCTCCTGGGATTGAGGAGTAGGCCATTCTCTTAGGTCTGGTGGTACTCACCTCCCCAACCAGAGTCTGGCCTGTTTTCACTCCCTTATCCAAGCAGAGTTCCACCAGACAGCATCCTCTGACTCCCTGGACTCCTCAGGGCAGAGGGCATCACCTGGGGTTCGCTAATCAGTGTCCCCCACTGGCAATTTGGTTGCTTGTTTGATCCTGACTCAGCCTTTTTGACACCAGTCCTTCTCTGCTGATCCCTCCCCTCTAGCTGAGGGGTGGGGCCCTTTGTCTTTCTTGAGCAGGACTTCAAGGGCCTGGCCCATTCCCTAACCCTGCAGTTAAACAGACCAGCCCCTTTCACCAAAGCTCAAGCCACTTGGAACATTTTTCTCTTAAATGCAACAAGGTGGAAGGCCCATGGGCCCATGCAGGAGAGAGAGAATGCTTTGAGATAATAAAAAAATACCTCAACAAAGAGCAAGGCCACTAAATAAATGAGATTAAACCAGATCAGAAAGAACGCAGACCTCCCCCACACCAACCCATTTCAAACCCCTTGGGATAATGCAGAACACATTTCGTTTAGGCCGGCTGACTGGCTTCAAGGAGCTATAGGGAAATCTCTCTGCTGTGATCTATCACAAGGCTAGCAGGACATGACAACATGATGGGACTGGGAAGCTGGGCTGGAATTGCATCGTGCCCCCATCACACATCAATTACAGGCGCCGTTTGACAACTACAGCAGCGGCATTCGAGGAGAGGCCACATGGCAGATGTTAGACGATTTGAAACGGAGCAATGAAATGTAACAAGGCCAATGATGATCCCAAGACCAAATGGTAACAATTAGAGAGGATGCGTTAAATGAGTGAGTGGAAATAATTATCTGCTTAGTCTAGGGGAAAATGGCACCCACAGTAACCAAACTAGATACAAACAGTGGACCCAATCCTGCAAGATGCTGAGCAACACCAGCCAGGTACTTAAGCATCCCTCAACTCCCACTGGACTTCAGTGAGCCACAAAGCACCTTGGAGACTGATCAACACCTCATAACCTGTGCGGTAAGAAATTGCTTCCGTTGCAAGGGGATACAAGAAGTTCATTTAAGACACACACACCTTTGGAAATGACAGCGGAACATCTCTTGATTCAAGCAATCTGGTAAACTAGCTTAATCAGCATTGGAACAGTGCCAGAACCCACTGGATCCCAGAAAATTCAAGCAAAAGCCCCAAGGGCCCAGCCTCCCACAGCAGGCACTCAGACCAGAAGACCAGAGTCCTGGTATCTGTCATGACCAGAAATCAGACCGAATTAAAGATACCTGGTCATTTAAAGGGACACCATTAGGTTATAATTAGTTACACACATTATAGGCAGCGCTGCCAGCAATCCCTATAGTTAAAGCTGTCCAAAACCCTAGCTACAAGTTCCTGGTTTAGGTCTCCTATAACTTTGCTAAATGGTAACCATTAGGACAGAAATTTTCTATGCTGGGTTTTTGCCGCCAGCTGAAATTCAGCACAAATGTTTCAGCCATTTCTGAGAACAGGGTTAGAAAAAAAAAAAACAAAAAACACCACAGATTTTCCCCTCAATGAGGCTGACTCCCTTGCCCCACACCTTGCCCCATCCTTTGTGGCAGGAGCCCTGAGTCCTGTCGCCTCCCACCTCCTATGGCCGGAGAAGCCCTGGTCCAGCTGGAACCCCAAGCTTCCTCCACCGCCAGAGAGCCCCAGGCCGGCCGCCCCAAGCGGCCCCAGCCCAGAGTCCTAGGGCGGAGCCTTCTCTGGCCTATTATACCTATAGGGGCGGCTCCAGGCACTAGCTCACCAAGTGCATGCCTGGGGCAGCAAGCCGTGGGGAGTGGCCTGCCAGTCGTCATAAGGGCAGCAGTCAGGCTGCCTTCAGCGGCATGCCTGTGGGAGATCTGCCAGGCCCACGGTTTCAGCGGCAATTTGGCGGCAGGTATGCCGAAGGCACGGGACCAGCAGACCTCCCGCAGGCATGCCGCCAAATCTGCATTACCAGCGGACCTCCCGCAGGCATGCCACTGAATCCGCGTTACCAGTGGACCTCCCGCAAGCGTGCTGCTAAAAGCTGCATTACCAGCGGACCTCCCGCAGGCATGCCACTGAATCCGCGTTACCAGCGGACCTCCCGCAAGCGTGCTGCTAAAAGCTGCATTACCAGCGGACCTCCCGCAGGCATGCCACTGAATCCGTGTTACCAGCGGACCTCCCGCAGGCATGCCGCCGAATCCACGTTACCAGTGGACCTCCCGCAAGCGTGCTGCTAAAAGCTGCATTACCAGCGGACCTCCCGCAGGCGCGCCGCCGAAAGCCGCCTGACTGCCGTGCTTGGGGTGGCAAAATACATAGAGTCGCCCTGATACCCACCAGGCCCATGAGGCTGAGGCACCAGAAAGTCCTTCACTCACTCAGTGCACATCTTAGAAGATGCAACAGGGATTCATTTAGGCTGAATACAATCCCCTAAACCAGCCACAGCACTGGAATTAACATCCTGCTCTTATAAACAAAAATTGCCATGGGATCTTTAATGACCATAGATTTATGTCTTAGTCAGATGACAGCAACCCCAGCCCACTAACACCTGGCAGGGACGGATGCTGGTTGAACCCTGGCTGAGAGAAAGAGCACCTCCTAGTGACTCCCCACTTCTTGCAGCCTGTAGCAGCTCCTTGGAGCTTCCCCGCCAAGCACTGACCAGGTCCAGCCCAGTTTGGGAGCTGTGACAGGGAAACTTTACAAAGCTGCATGGCTTCAGGCTACTAAGCATGGGTCTCAACTCACTAGGCTCTTTAGTGATGTGACTCTTATACCCTAGAGCAGTGTTTCCCAAACTTGGGATGCCACTTGTGCAGGGAAAGGCCCTGGCAGCCCGGGCAGGTCTGTTTACCTGCCGCGTCCACAGGTCTGGCCGATCGCGGCTCCCACTGGCCGCGGTTCGCTGCTCCAGGCCAATGGGAGCTGCGGGAAGTGGCGTGGGCTGAGGGATGTGCTGGCCGCTGCTTACAGCAGCTCCCATTGGCCTGGAGCAGCAAACCGTGGCCAATGGGAGCTGCGATCAGCTGGACCTGTGGACATGGCAGGTAAAGATACCGGCCCGGCCTGCCAGGGGCTTTCCCTACACAAGAGGCATCCCAAGTTTGGGAAACACTGCCCTCGAGGTTAACGAAGGATTTCCTTTTAATAGTTTTGCAAAAGGCAGGGGGTTACCTGTGTGCCCTGGGAAGTTTCTCCTGTCTTAGCTGGGGTTGCTTGCATAAAGGCTAGTTGCATAAGTAAGGGACCTTACTGGATAGGGCCCTGACATTTTGCACCCATTTTTGTTCAACTGACCAAAAACTAGTGAGGTTAAATAGTGACATGACGTGTATTTGCATTGCAGTCTTGGATTAGGGCTCTGCTGTGTTGGGTGCTGCACTAACACAGAATCAAAGGATGGCCCTGGCCCAGAGAGCTCACAACCCAGGTAAAACTTGAACAGCAAAAGGGCTTTGTCGTGCAATAAATCCCAAGAGCACACCCAATCCCCCGCCACCTTGCACAGCCATTTCCACATGGGCTGAGTGAGCACAACGGGGGTGCAAGATGGTACCCAAGCAGAATCATGATGCGTCCACTCCACGGAGGAAGCAGTGTAAAGCCTGTGGAGAATCAGGCCAGTTATCTCATCTTCTCAGAATTCATTCTGAAGGGAGCTGCGGAGCTTAGCAGATTCCTGGCATAGCTGCATACACGTGACACATCTCGGAGATGAAGCAGCTCCTTGCCTTTCACCTGGGCTGGCCTTTTTATTCCCTGCACACCTGACGGGAGCATTTAGAGGTAACAGCAAAACACAAATGATTAATATACAGATGCTGTCCTTGACAGCAGGGGCTGGAAATACCTTGCCTAGCGGACCGATGGTCACTGCACTGATGACATTCACTTGGGTGAACAGGCTTCTGAAGAAGGAGGTGGAAATCCTGAGGCTGTGACCTTTAAACTGACAAGGCACTGGGAATCTACCATAGGGAGTGGTCAGAATACAGCCTTTCCATCACCCTGGATGCAACTGCTTTGAGTCACACGGTCAGAACTGACAAACGGCTTTGATATAAAGAAGACGAGGAAAATCACAGAAGATGGAGCCGCTGAAGGCACCTGCCTCAGCTGTCTAAGCTGCTTGACTGGAGTAAGAGTTTCCTCTCTATTAATCCCCTTACTGCCACCACTTAGGTGGCTCAGTTCGCTGTGTGGAGAACTGGTCAGCCCCCATCAAAAAAGGATATTGCTGAATGAGAGGGGGTTCAAAGAAGGACAACAAGAATGAACAAGAGCATGAAAAAAAATTCCTTTCAAGAGAGATTGAAAAGACTGGGGTTTTAACCTTAGAAAGGAGATGAATAAAAGGGGACATGATAAAAGCCCATAAAATAACAATTGTGATAGAAGGTAGATTGAAAACTTCTGTTCCCTTGTATTGTACACCTGAACAAGAGGACATTCAGTGAAATTAAATGGTGGTAAATTCGAAAATAACTAAAGGACGTACTTTTTCACAAAATGTGTAATTAGCCTGTGGAACTCATTGTCACTGGAAGGCCTTGAGGCCAAGAACTTAGCAAGCTTCAAAAAGGGACGCGGCTGTGGATATCAAGAACATCCACGGTTATCATAATTAGTTGATTACAGACATTTTGAAGAAGGGAGGTTAAATCTCATACTTCAGGGTTTAAGCCCATTTCTAACTATTAAAGATAAGGATGAGACCTAGTGCAGGGGTTGGGGGACATATTATCCCACAGTTTTCTACTGAAAGGTTCTTGTACCTTCCTCTGAAGCAACTGGCACTGGCCACTGTGCCAAACAGGACTCTTGATAGGAGGAACCCCAGGTCTGATCCAGTCCAGCAATTCCTCTACCATTCCAAGAATATAGAATGGGGTGGCTGGCTTCCTAAAGAGAGCTCTTATGAAGACTAAAACAACCCCAGGTGAAACTGGACTCAGGAATCTGAGCAAAAAACTTTCCAAGAACCTGGGGTCAGTTTTGAATTTGTTCTAAATGCCAGCAAATGTCACATGATTTCATATTTCACAATGAACATTTTGCACAGCTCATGGCTTCTTGAAAATACGTAATAAACCAAAATGAATTGGAAAGAAAAAAAGAATGCACAAACACAGGAAAGAACGGACAAATTAACAAACTACATATGGGCCTGAGTTACAAAATTTGGATCCAGGTCTGAGCTTGTCCAAAGTTTGGGGCATTTTGATCCAGGTATTTGAGTCAGGCCCATCTCAAAATCAGCATCACAGTCTCCTCACTCTTGCCTTTTGCAAAATACTTGACTAAAAGAAGTGAGATTTATCAAACACAATATCATCTCCAACAGTTCACAACATAAATCCACATGACGCAGAGATAACAAGACATAAAACAATCCTATGCTTTCTCTTGCCGTAATTTTTTTCTTTGCTTTGCTCTGAATCAAAATTAGAACCAGACTTTCCTGGTTCTGCAATCTGTCATCCAAGGGACTGTCCCCAGAATGCCTTATCTTTGGCATCTCAAACATTTCTATCACACATCTACTTCCCTTCCCACTGACCTTGACAATAGGAAGAAGCAAAACAGGCAAGGATCTATAAATTTGTCAGCCCGCGCAACTGTAACATATTTCAGAATTATTATTCTTCTGAACTCCCTCCAAACACTGGGACATAGCTTAAAAGGAGAAGAAGATAAAAATACCAAACCCTTCTGGATGACATATTGAAAATCCTGCAAATTCCACGAAGACTAAGATATCGGACAAGCAAGCCCGGAGTTTCCTTCTGCAAGAGAGGCAGTTATTGACAAGGAGTTATTGAGAGCAGAGAAGGCAGATGTTACCAGTAAAGTATCAAGAAAGAGGCCATCACCAGAGCTGGGAGAATTACTGGCATGAGTCGCTGATCATTCTATATGCCCCTTCGTGCCGTGACATGTCTGTTGCCTTCTCCAATGTTTGGAGGCAGCTGGTCACTGGGGGCTCAATTCTTGGAAGCATCCAATGCAGACTGGGTTCAGAAGAGGCGAAGGAGCCAGAAATCAGCTGACCGTGGCTCCACTATCCTCAGGGCTGCTCTCACCAACACCCCAGCTGCGAGTGCCCATGTAGGTCTGTCTCTGCCTGTGGGGATTGCTAGTTCACAGTGTTCTCAGCCCACTCCTCCTGTCCTCAGCCCACCCCGTACATGTCTCCTACCCCAGGGGCTGAGAGGAGGGCTGGCTATGCCAATTATGTCACCCAGGGATTCCCTGCAGCAGTGCAAAGAGACCTACAGCAGATTTCACATCACACAAACACAAGCCAGCATCAAATGCAGGGCTCCGTTTGATTCTCAGGTCTGCTTGAGTGACAGGTTTGTAGACTTTACTCACAGTTCCATTCTCCATCAATTCTCCCAACACAAACATGCCTTCCACAAAAAATCCCAGTGCATCTCCAAGCCCTGGAGACACAAAGCTCCTCCTCTCCTTTACTCAGCCCTGGCTGAGTATAGCCAGTAAAGATGGTTGTGACATAAGGAGGACTCTCTCATACCCTTGTCCTATTAAAAGCACATATTCTACAATGGAGGAGTCAACCAAATTGCCAGAAGCTGGGACTAGACAACAGGGGATGGATCACTCAAATAATTGCCCTGTTCTGTTCATTCAGAAGCATCTGACATAGGCCACTGTCAGAAGACAGGATACTGGGCTAGGTCGGGTGGCCCATTGGTCTGACCCACTATGGCCATTGTTACGTTCACTATTGGTGTACAATTACATACTGAGATGTTGCTAAGAGAAAGAGAACCAATTCTTTCCCCTCATGAATGAGAGCAAAAGAAGTAGCAATGGACCTATTCAGGGATATGCTGTATTGGATAAAACAGCATAATAATCCTAATATTTAGAACAATAGGAAAAACTGCCAAGGGAGGTTTGGAAGCACCATCATGGAGATGTTCAAAAAGAGACAAACACCTCCATCTACCAGGAGGCCTTAGGGATTCTTAATCCTTTCAAAACTTATTCCCATATCACCACTGACAAATCTACTGTCCTGCCTCCCAAGGCTGGTGTCATCTCAAACTCTTCTCTCTCTTTACAGCTAATCTAGTCATCTCTGCATTTATACCTTGCTCATGCTACAGAGTCTGAGCAGCTAGCAGTACTTTAAGGAGGAGTTATAGACATCAGGATGTGGTCTAGGGTAGCCTATTATCCCCCCTCCTTCTTATGAAGGTGTCCTTTCATTTTTTACATTGCTGGGAGTTTGTCTGAGGAACAGCAGCAGCCTAACTTCTGCCCTCAATAAAAACTGAATGAGGACAACATGATTTGACACATTATTATTTTGATTGACAGTACTGGAATCAATCCTGTTGAGTATACATTTGGATAGGTTCCCTTTTTACACTTTTGGCTGCAGTTAAGAACCAGAAGTGTCAAAGTACCAGATGTCAGGCTGGTCTTGTGGAATTTCCAGCTTGTCCAGCTGCAGAAAATTAAGAAACCTCATGAAACAGACTGATCTTGTGAGGTTTCCAAGTCACCATGAAATCTAGATAGAGTGAAAAAGCCACCCAAACTTTTGGGTGCTGATATCTAAGCCAAAAGCAAACTGTGAACTTTTGGTGTTCACCCAAATGGACTAATGCATGGGTATTTCTGACCACTGGATTCTGTTCTCTTTGGTGATTGAACTAAGAACATTAGGCCCCTGCAGAAGAACCCGTGTCACGGGAAAGGACACAACTCAGGTCAAGTCTACACTACAGCCCTACAGCGGCACGTCAGGTGAAGACGCCCTAATGCCCCTACTCTACTTGCGCTACATTGATGACATCTTCATCATCTGGACCCATGGGAAAAAGGCCCTTGAGGAATTCCACCAGGATTTCAACAATTTCCACCCCACCATCAACCTCAGCCTGGACCAGTCCAAACAAGAGATCCACTTCCTGGACACTACAGTGCAAATAAGGAATGGACACATTAACACCACCTTATACCGGAAACCTACTGACTCCTATACTTACCTACATGCCTCCAGCTTTCATCCAGACCACATCACACGATCCATTGTCTACAGCCAAGCTCTAAGATACAACAGCATTTGCTCCGATCCCTCAGAGAGAAACAAACACCTACGGGATCTCTATCAAGCGTTCTTAAAACTACAATACCCACCTGGAGAAGTGAAGAAATAGATTGACAGAGCCAGAAGGGTACCCAGAAGTCACCTACTACAAGACAGACCCAACAAAGAAAGTAACAGAACGCCACTAGCCATCACCTATAGACCCCAACTAAAACCTCTCCAGAGCATCATCAAGGATCTACAACAGGGGTCGGCAACGTTTCAGAAGTGGTATACCGAGTCTTCATTTATTCACTCTAATTTAAGGTTTTGCGTGCCAGTAATACATTTTAATGTTTTTAGAAGATCTCTTTCGAGAAGTCTATAATATATAACTAAACTATTGTTGTATGTAAGTAAAAAAGGTTTTAAAAATGTTTAAGAAGCTTAATTTAAAATTAAACTAAAATGCAGAGCCCCCCGGACTGGTGGCCAGGAGCTGAGCTGTGTGTGTGCTGCCTTTGGCATGCGTGCCATAGGTTGCCTACCCCTGATCTACAACCTATCCTGAAGGACGATCCCTCACTCTCACAGACCTTGGGAGACAAGCCTGTCCTCGCTTACAGACAGCCCCTCAACCTGTAGCAAATACTCACCAGCAAGTACACACTACACAATAAAAACATTAACCCAGGAACCAAACCCTGGTGCCAACTCTGTCCACAAATCTATTCAAGGGACACCATCACAGAACCTAACCCCATCAGCCACACTATCAGGGGCTCATTCACCTGCATATCTACCAATGTGATATATGCCATCATGTGCCAGCAATGCCCCTCTGCCACGCACATTGGCCAAACTGGACAGTCTCTACATAAAAGAATAAATGGACACAAACCTGACATCAGGAATTATAACATTCAAAAACCAGTCGGAGAACACTTCAATCTCCCTGGTCATTCAATAACAGACTTAAAAGTGGCAATTCTTCAACAAACAAACTTCAAAAACAAACTCCGACATGGAACTGCAGAAGTGGAATTCATTTGCAAACTGGACACCATTAAATTAGGCTTGAATAAAGACTGGGAGTGGATGGGTCATTACAAAAACTAATTTCCCCATACTAATTTTCCCCTAGTGTTACTCACACCTTCTTGTCAACTGTTTGAAATGGGCCACCTTCATTAGCACTACAAAAGTGATTTTTCTTCCATTGGTATTCTACTATTAATTGAACTGTCTTGTTAGACTGCCCCCCGCCCCACTTGGTAAGGCAACTCTCATCTTTTCATGTACTATGAATATATACCTGCTACTGTATTTTCTACTCCATGCATCTGATGAAGTGGGTTCTAGCCCACGAAAGCTTATACCCAAATAAACTGGCTAGTCTCTAAGGTGCCACAAGGACTCCTCATTGTTTTTGCTGATACAGACTAACACGGCTACCACTCTGAAACCTGTCAAGATGCTGACAGGAGAGCGTTCTCCCATCGGCATAATTACTCCACCTTGGAGAGAAGCAGAAGCTATGTCGGTGGCATGGACAGCGCAACGCTTGTGTCGCTTGGGCGGGGGCTTTTTCACACCCCTGAGCAACGTAAGTTATATCGACTTAGGATGTAATGTAGACCTGTCCTGAGACGCTAAGCAGGTTTTTGTTGAAAGAAAGAAAGAAAGAAAGAAAGAAAGAAAGAAAGAAAGAAAGAAAGAAAGAAAGAAATTGGTCCTGCTTTGAGCAGGGGGTTGAACTAGATGACCTCCTGAGGTCCCTTCCAACCCTGATATTTTATGATTCTAAGAAAGAAAGAAAATGAAATCATGTGGCTGGAGAGTATTTGTTTGGCACACAGACTAGTGAGATAGCCCACCAGCTTACAATGGGGTAAAATCATGCATTAACATAGTCCATGCTGCAGCTGTTTAGTATGAAAACAGAGGATTTCAGTCTTCAGGGCTGCTAAACCAGCATATTTCGCCAGCAGAAATTCACATCCTACACAATGAGTTCCCTGCCCACAAAAAGGCAAAAACAACTGTTCGTTTATTGAAAATACAGTTGTAGAAATGGTGCTGCAAGCTGAAAGAGTTAAAGATGGTGCTGCCCAGAGATGGCTCTGTTATTAGCTCATACCCAGTCTCTTCATGCAGGCCGAGGCTCTGGCCTGTTTAATAAAGATTGAGTCTCTTAGGGAGACCACATCTGTCTAGACTTTTTATGACCCACTTTCCATCTCACCCACCCCCACAAATGAACTCAGGACTCAGTTACCATTCTGCAAAGGAAAATTCCAAGCAGTGTAGGAGCAAAAAAAGTACAGTGAACTGTTGTGGTTCAGTATTATTTTCACAAATGCATCGGGGTCCGTATGGCCTGTGTGTTACACACAACGTAAATGACAGACGAGTTTCTGGAAGTGTAGGGAAAGGGGCAGGGTTTTGGAAGATGACAGGCCACAATATTTTTAAGTGACCAGTGAGTTTGGTTCCCCAGTTTTATAAGCTGATGGCTTTTTGAAAAAAGTGTGCAGAGGAGGCACATGATTGGCCTCCTGTGGCCATGTGACAAGAAAAGCAGCCATTGATCAGCCATTGCCTGATGCGAGGAGAGGGTGGGTGCCGTGAAGTGCCTGCAAGCTTTCACCGGTAGGGGCAGGGATTCTTTTCCACTGGTCACTGGCTTCTCACTGTGAGGCACAAAAACAAGCCGCCATCTTGGAGAGCAGCCCAAACAACTGCAACCTGCTGCTTCAAAGAAACAAACCAAGCAACTCGGGAACAGAAGAAGCCCAAATCTCCATATAACAACAAGCTGAGACACCTGGGAGGGGGCTGATTTTTGGATGGTGGGTGCTCAACACCCCCTGAAAGTCAAACTCCTATAGGGCACCCCAAACGGGGCACTCAGAAAGTCCCCCTAGTAACTTTTGAAAATCTTGGCCTGAATACTTTGTCCAAGTAGGTGCTTACCCTTTACCCGCAGTAGGGGCACTTAAGAGGCTGCTAATTGCTTAAGCTAACTAAATTAGGGGCCTGATTCTCCACTGTCCGGCACCCAATGTAATTATGCACCCTTGTCCCAAGGCAGTGGAGAATGGACCACTGCCCAGGTTACAGCCACACTGAGAGCCGTTCTAACTTGTGCCCCAGACCACTAGCCACTATGGGCCATCCCACCCCTGCAGAATAGCCATGTCACAGGAATACCCCAGTGCATGGGGTACTGACAGTGGAAAGGCCCAGAGTTGGGTTATTCTAGTTCTGCATCTACTGAGGAGGCCTCCTCTGACAGAGCAGTTCCTCAGAGCACCTTGCACCCACTTGACAACACGTCGCAGGGTGGGCTTTCTCCGTTTAAGGGGAATGGAGCTCATCCACACCACTGTCTCATTACCCACCTCCCAGGTGATGCATTTGAGCTGGTGCTTAAATCAGGTGACCAGGCATCATGAGAGCTCAGCTTGGGACTTCCTATAGAAAAAGCCTGGCTGCCCTAAGGGAAGGGGAGATCAGGGGGTAAGAAAGATCTATGCGGAAAGGCTCTCTGGAGAGGCCTAAAGAGCTGGGCAGCTGAGAAAGAAGGCATGTGCCGGGGCCTGATACAAGGGTAGAGAGGAGTGACACCAAAGAGGAGTGAGGAAGAAGCTTGTTTTCCTGGATAGAGGGAAAAGCCTAGCTGAAGATATCTGCAATGAGGGGCAGAAGCAAACCCCTTAAGAGAGCATTATGAGGGGCAGAAGGTACTGCTGGGTTGGTGGAGAAGGCTGGAAGAGTCTAGTTTTTCTTTAAACCCTTATTTTACATTAATAACTCAGCCCTCAGCAGGGGAGAGTAATTCAAAGGCAGCAACTGTGGTGGTTTTTCCTCTCTGGAACTAGGGAATCCGGGGCAGGGTCTGACACTGAAGTGAGCCCGTTAGCCCTTTTTCATGGCCATGAAATGAAGAGAAGCTGTCTAGAAAGAAAAGTGGCAGGTTCTGTTTTCAGCCAGCCAGGTGAGTGAAATACACAAGAGCCAACAAAGAGCGATCATGAAGGGTGTGTGATTTTTGAAACTTGAGTTAACTAAGATATCTGTTGTGGGAACAATAGGAAGGACACGGGCTCTTTACAGACATCGTGTCTAATGTGATTTTGTTCCCTTAGTGAATCAAGGGTTTGCTTCTTCCACTAGAGCTGTTTAATTTAATTACTGCCCCTTAGACCTTCAGCACTCACACGAGAAAGGAAAAAAAACTCTCTTCACCCTGGCATTGTAACTTGTCACAAGCTCTGTGTCACCAAGAGTGCTCCCCTCCTGCCTTTTAGTACCATGGGAACTGCTGACTCCACGTCATTCATTTACCTTTCCTCCATGAACACCTTCACCGTCCCATGAAGCAGTGCGGTGTCCCATCTCTGTGAGAGTGGCGTCCAGCTAACCCAGCCCTGTGCCTCTCTCTCCTCTCACTTCCTTCCTGCGCCCTTCTTAGCCTATCAGCTCAAGAATGATAATTGGCTCTTTAGCTCACCTAGCCCCTCCCCCACACCTGATTAAATAATTAACTTCAATTACTCCCATCAGCTTTCTACAACTCCCTGACAATTGCCCGCACTTTGTCACACCCTGACTCTTCTTCGATGTGAGGATGATGCCTGCCAAAGGGGTTCTGTAGCCAGGCGGTCACCCCGCTCTGGTCCTGAAAGGGTTAAAAGACAGCCCTTGGAGAGGGCTGGGGCTGAGAGCCAATAAGATGAGGCTGGCAGGCAGCCAATCAGGGCCAGGCTGGGCCCTATAAAAGAGCTGCTGGACCAGACAGCGAACAGTCTCACCGCAGCCTTGGAGAGAGAAGGGCCTGACTGCCTGGCAACACAGGGTACCTAGGGCAGAGCAGTGCTGTTGAAGGGCAAGAGGAGCTGGGGAGCTCCAGCCTGGCAACTCCCCAGGCTGAGGCCTTGTTTAAGGCCTAAGCAGGTACAGGGGCTGCAGAGGTGCAGCCCCCTTGCCAGTGATGAGTGGCCATTTCCAACTGCAGTGTGCCACAGAGAACAGGGGCTAGATGATAACTGGCAGTAGCCACTGAGGCAAGGTGGGCATAGGGGGAGGGGGTTCCCCTGGGAGGGGAGACCCAGAGTGTGGGGGTACTGCAGTGGGCAGAACCGCAAGATAAGGGGCACCGAGGTCTGGGAGAGACACAGGGCCTGATGCAGGCGAGACACCGGCCAGCAGGAGGCATGCTGAGTGCTGGAATGAGCTAATTCCCGGACGACCAGCAGGAGGCGTCATGTCAGTGAGTCAATGACCTGCTACAGTTGTATTGGTGGGTTTTTAGGTGACTTAGGAGCCCAATTCATGCCTTTCAGATTTTCCCACAGAAGTAACAGGTGTGATCATGGAGGACACATAGTTGTTGGCTGCGTGTTGTGCCCTTTCTTTCCTCCTTTGTTGCTTCTCTGTCTCATGAGTACCTCTGTTCTCCTCAAAGTGAGCTGTGGCTTGGCGTATGGTGTGGCACCACCATGTTCTGTTCCGTGCCAAGTCCTCCCCGTTTGTTGGGTTGATGCCTCCCTTTTCAAGGTGTACTTTCAATACGCCTTTGAAACGCTTCTGCTGCCCTCTGTGAGCCCTTCTTCCCTGACTTAACTGAGAAAAGAGCACTTGCTTCAGGAGGCGAGTGTCAGGCATACACAGGCAGTGGCCAGCCCAGCAGAGTTGGTGTTTCATGACCTACGCTTCTATACTGCTGATGTTGGCTGCAGAGAGAAAGTTGATGTTAGCGCTTCGGTCTTCCCAGTCGATCCTGAGAATCCTCCTGAGACAGTGCTGCTGGAACCACTCCAGCTGCTTGAGATGTCGTCTGTAGGTTACCCAGGTCTCACACTCATGGAGAAGGGTGGAGATGACAACTGCCTTGTAAACCAAGATCTTGGTGCCTGTTTGCAGATCCCTATGATTGAAGACTCATTTCAGTAGTCTTCCAAAGGATGTGCTGACACGGTGGATCCTGTATTTGATTTCTGTGTCAATGCTGGCTGTTTGGGAGAGGTGGCTGCCAACATATGGAAAATTGTCCCCATTTTCCAGAGGTTCTCTGCTGACGGTGGTTTGTGGAGCGCGAAGAGTAGTTTGTGCAGGTGAGGGCTAGTAAAATACCTTGGTTTTCCCGATGTTGAGAGAGAGACCTGGGCTGTGATAGGCAGTTGCAAAAAGATTTAGAGCACTTTGCAGGTTGGCCTCTGTGTGTGCAAGGATGATGCAATCATCTGCATACTGAAGGTCAGTGATGCCAATTCTCATGATCTTAGATTTTGTTTGGCAATGTTAGAGATTGGGGAGTTGGCCATCCATACGATACTCAATCCTGATTCCATCACAAAGGCAGTCACGGATGAGGATCAGGATCACAGCAAGGTAAATGGAGAAGAGTATCAGAGCAATGACACAGCCTTGCTTGATACCAGTGTGAAGGATGAATGGTTTTGTCTCTGAGCCATTGCATAGAATGGTGGCAGTCATCCCAACGTGGAGTAGTGTGATGATGGAAATGAGTTTCTGTGGACAGCCAAACCTACACAGCACCTTCTACAGGGCATCACGAATGATAGAATCAAAGGCTTTGGTTAGGTCAATGAATCCCAGGAGCAGTTCCTTGTGTTGCTCTCTGCACTCCTCCTGAATTTGTCAGCACCACTCCTCGGCACCAAGACTGGTTTGACAAAAACAACGAGGAAATCCTAACATTCTGCAAGACCCTGCCAAAGTACAGGCTAGCACACACCAATTGCCCAATGTGCAGTGGCATAGGGACTGGAACTACGGATGCTGGAGGTGCTGCCACACTCCCTGGCTTAAAGTGGTTTCCGTCATATACAGAGTTTAGTTTAGTCCAATGGCTCTCAGCACCCCGACTACACAAATTGTTCCAACCAGTGATCCAGTCCATGCTCCTGCCAGTGCAGGATTATACATCCTTCCCATCTCTTATGATTTCACCGAGTCCAGTGGATATCTTGATATCAATGCTATATAATAATATTACCTAGCTCTTATACAGCACTTTACAAAGGAGGTCAGATGGGGAAATTCTGGCATGGTGAGGCAAAATGACTTGCCCAAGATCACCCAGCAGCAGACCTGAGAACAGAATCCATATCTCCTGAGTCCCAGTCCAGGGTGCTATCCACTAGGCCACGCTGTCTCCTATATGCAGCATGGAATAACATTTAAATACCAGAGGAGGATGTTGGTTCACTTCCAGTATGTGCAAAGAGCACTGTGCGGCTTCCAGGCCCCTGAGACTAATGAGATGCAGTCAGTATGACATGACTCACGTTACCTTATGCAGCCATCCACTTCTGTTCTGAAGGTCTCTTCGTATTCTCTCAGCTCTTCCCGCAGATCTCTGTCAGAGAGACAGGGAAATCTTGCCCTACCGTGAACCATGGGGAGGATTTCTCAATAGGTTCAGCCCAGCTGGCAGTTGCATGGCGAGGGGCCATGCTCGTATCTGACCAGCATGTTCAGCTGATAACACCCTAGGTGCTGTCCTGTGAGTTTGCATATCCCAGGCAGTATGTGAGGATTTATTTACAAGTAGGCAAGTCCCCGCTGACGACACAAGACAAAAAGTACCCACACACTTACTGTACAATAAATACCAGGCACATGCCCCCGTTCCTCCAGGGTTCTAGCCGTGCAGAATTGCTCTTACCACTCCGTGTCAATTAACAGTGTCAACAAACATCCCCATCACTGCATAGCGTTAACAGTGGCAAAATCCCCCCACATCTCCAGGAGCCTGGTCATGGAGCTGAGCATTATAGATGACCCCTTGCCATGTATAAATCTCATTCCCTTGAGAGAAAGAAGAGGGGCATGGGACTGGGCTCATGGCAAAAAGTGGGAAGGCCTTGGCCCCCCTGTTCCGGCATCCCCGGCCCTTATACTACCTAAACAAGGAGAAAGGCCATACACTCCTTACAGTATTCTGCTGTGCAAGTGATGTACAGCATGCTCAGTGCTCTCCGTCTTATGCTGCAGTCTCTCCAGGAAGATCCTCCTAGCTGATTTTTTCAGATCCTCCTTGGTCGGACCTGAGTCCATCGAACCAGCCACTGATTCTCTGAGTAGAGACCAGCTGAACAAAGACAAGGCTGAGCAGTGAGGTGGGTCCCTGAGAAGCGCATGGTCCAGGGTCTCCACAGATTTGGCCTGTTTGATTGCAGCGACGTAGCGGCTATCCTGGGCCAGTGGGTTGCGCTTGTAAAGTCATTGTGGGGAAATAAAGCACAAGTAATTACTGACCCAATGGCTCCCTGGAGCAACATCCCTGAGAACAGCAGAGGTATGGTGAGGCAGCTGTGCCGTTGTAGCACGGGAGCGTAGACGCTTCCTACATCAATGGAAGGGGCTTTTCTGCCAAGTCCTGAGAGGCACTTCTTCCATCGACCCAACTGTGTCTACAGTCAGGGCTAGGGTGACCAGATGTCCTGATTTTACAGGGACAGTACCGATATTTGGGGCTTTTTCTTATATAGGGTCCTATTACCCTCCCACCCTCTGTCCCGATTCCTATCTGGTCACCCTAGTCAGGATTAGGTTGACCTAATTACATGGTGCAAAACTTTCTATAGCCCTTCCCAATGTAGCTACGTCAATCTAATTTTTAGGTGTAGACCAGAAAGGAGTGCATGGGGCACACGGATCATGTTGATCCCCTGGTGCATTGGCACTGACTCGGCACTCGATAGTCTAATAGCTCCCAGGCTGCCATGCTAGAACCCGCAGGCCAGCACAAGCATGGGTGAATGGACTGGTTCAGTGCACAGCAATCCCTGGGGTGGCCCTCTACCAAGTGTGCAGGTTTTGTAGCCTAGTGTGAACTGGTGACTCCCAGATTTATACATAGATCTGTAATCGGAACGAGAATTGGCCAAGTTTCGTTCCACGGCCCCTTTATTCCAACTTTCCCATCCTGTGAACATTCGTATGTAAACGTATATGGAAATTAGAGGCAGCTGGTAAGGCAACCCCTATCTGAATGCCCCTGCCTGGTACTTTATTGTAGGCCCCAAACTCACCCGGAGTTTGAGATGTCTCAGCCTGCGGAGTCCTCCAAGCACATGCAGGGTCTGCTGTAGGGAGCTCATCTCATTGCTGGCAGCGTCCAGTACATTGAGAGCCAACGAGGAAGAGAGAGACAGCAAGCTGGAAATCCAGTTCTTCTGGATATAGAGTTCACAGAGCTGGGGCAAATTCTGAATGCCTTCCAGAGACGTCAGCTACGGGGGGAGCCGGAGGAGGAGAAAACAGTGACAAAGCAGGAAATGAGACAGGCTGGGGACCTCCCTACTTACCTGCCCCCAATGGTGCCACAAACTCTACCTCTAGACCAGGGGTCTCCAACCTTTTCACGCACAAAATCACTTTTTGAATTTAAGGGCAACCCAGGATCTACCCCGCCCCTTTCCTAAGGCCCCGCCCCTTCCCCAAATTCCCGCCCCGCTCAACCCATCCCCCTCTCTCTCCATCACTCACTCTTCCCCCACCCTCACTCACTTTCACCAGGCTGGAGTAGG
Source organism: Chelonoidis abingdonii (assembly GCF_003597395.2). Lineage (NCBI taxonomy): Eukaryota > Metazoa > Chordata > Testudines > Testudinidae > Chelonoidis > Chelonoidis abingdonii. Next base: position 3,160,067 of record NC_133769.1, read on the forward strand.
GGATTGGGGTTCGGGAGGGGGTGTGGGCTCTGGGCTGGGGCCGTGGGGTTCACAGTGTGAGAGGGGGCTCTGAGCTGAGCCTGGGGCAGGGGTTTGGAGTGCAGGAAGGGATATGGCCACAGCTCCCCATTCCCAGCCAATGGGAGCTGCGGGGATGGTGCTTACAGGCAGGAGCAGCATGTGGAAGGAGACCCCCTACACACCCCCGGGGCTGCGAGGCCACGCTGGCCACTTCTGGGAGCGGCGTGGGGCTGGCCACTGTCTTAGCAGCAGCCCCACTGCACAGCCGGAGTTCGCGATCGACTGGGAAATCCTCCAGTATCAACCAGTCAATCGCGATCGTCCGGCTGGTGGGCACTGCTCTAGACGGACTGTCCAGTGTCCTGGTCTCTTCTCCATTGCTTGGTCAGCGGGGAGCCAGAAGTGCAATTCCTACCTTTCCTCTTGGTTGAGCAGAGGTTGCGGGAGGGAAGAGCCCAGTCACAGGCAAGGGAATAAACAGAGTGGTCTACACGCATCTTACTTCATACCAAGTCCCACACAACGTAGTGCCTGCCCTGCTCAGGTCTTTTAGAGACTTAAAATCTATTCCTGACAACTTGTGATTGTTGAAGATCCCAAATCATTCTTTTCAAGAAAAGAGATGTTAAACCGAGTGTCTTCACTAAAATTCCAACTCGGGTAGAGTACGTAACACTTGAGTATGTAACTCTTCTTTTCGGCTCATGAGCACACCACAGTCCCCTGCCACCGGTGGAAAATACCTTGTTGGAACCCAAGTGAAGCCGCGTCAGGTTGCTCAGGAGTGGCATGTCCCCCAGGGCTCTCACTTGATTGTGAGACACATTCAGCACAGACAGGTGGATGCAGTTTTCTAAACTTCTCAGGTCTCTGAGTGCATTATGACTGAGGTTTAATACAACGATGTTGGGAAGAACTTCAATCCCTCTGATGCTGGAGCCAAAGACAAAACAGTTGGGAAGGGTATTAGTAATAGGTAGAGCTCCTGAATAATACAGGTCAATGATGAAGGTAACTAACCAAACTCTGGAAACCAATGTTACTCAAACTTTTAGGGTTGAGGGACATCTGAACTCAGGTGCAGGATTCGCAAATGGCCTCTATGAAAGGTTCAACCAAAACCTCAGAATATTGCAGCTTAAGTCCATCCCTAGTACATAAAGGTTTTGTGGCTTCCCTTCAAGTCACTATCCTATAGAATACTCAAAAGGCAACAAGCTATATCTGAGGAGGATGCATGAAGTTTAATGAAGAATCCTCTCTATCTGATGCCTTGGTGCTGCAGTGAGTTAGTGTACTAGTCTTTCACCTGAAAGCAGTTCAAATCCAGCCTGAGATCATAACCATCATTAATGACCTGGAGGATGGCACGGACTGCACCCTCAACAAGTTTGCAGATGACACTAAACTGGGAGGAGTGGTAGATAGGCTGGAGGGTAGGGATAGGATACAGAGGGACCTAGACAAATTAAGAGGATTGGTCCAAAAGAAATCTGATGAGGTTCAACAAGGACAAGTGCAGAGTCCTGCTCTTAGGAAGGAAGAATCCCATGCACTGCTACAGACTAGAGATCGAATGGCTAAGCAGCAGTTCTGCAGAAAAGGACCTAGGGGTTACAGTGGACGAGAAGCTGGATATGAGTCAACAGTGTGCCCTCGTTGCCAAGAAGGCTAACAGCATTTTGGGCTATATAAGTAGGGGCATAGCCTGCAGATTGAGGGACATGATCGTTCCCCTCTATTCGGCATTGGTGAGGCCTCATCTGGAGTACTGTGTCCAGTTTTGGGCCCCATGCTACAAGAAGGATGTGGAAAAATTGGAAAGAGTCTGGCGGAGGGCAACAAAAATGATTGAGGGCTGGAGCACATGACTTATGAGGAGAGGCTGAGGGAACTGGGATTGTTTAGTCTGCAGAAGAGAAGAATGAGGGGGGATTTGATAGCTGCTTTCAACTACCTGAAAGGGGGTTCCAAAGAGGATGGATCTAGACTGTTCTCAGTGGTACCAGATGACAGAACAAGGAGTAATGGTCTCAAGTTGCAGTGGGGGAGGTTTAGGTTGGATATTAGGAAAAACTTTTTCACTAGGAGGGTGGTGAAGCACTGGAATGGGTTCCCTAGGGAGGTGGTGGAATCTCCTTCCTTAGAGGTTTTTAAGACCCAGCCTGACAAAGCCCTGGCTGGGATGATTTAGTTGGGGTTGGTCCTACTTTGAGCAGGGGGTTGGACTAGATACCTCCTGAGGTCCCTTCCAACTCTGATACTCTATGATTCTAAAGATGAATTTGATTGTTCCACTCATGGTCATTGCAGAGCCCTCACGTCTAATCTTTTAGGAACGAGCAGTTCTCTCTGCTCAGAAATGGCTGCGCTCATCCAGTTTGGAGTGAGACACCTGGACATGCCTTTGTGGTGCAGACTAGCACTGGCATACCAGAGTGGTGCATTTCAAGAGCTAGGTATTGACCGAGTTGTGTGGTGCAGATCACAACTGAAATTTCAGAGGGATGCAGGCTACATATGAAGTAACACCGGCTGACCCAGGAGAGAAGAAACCTGCCAACATTTTGCCAGACCTAACAATCCCTCGCTTTCAGGGCTCTAATTAAAAAAAAATGCCTCCTCTCCTTTTTATGAAAAGAACATTTTCATGAGAGCCCATCAATCACTTAGACTATGTCATACTCACACGCCTAAAGCATTGAGGGATGCATCCAATTCAGAGAGATTCTCAAAAGGAAAAAGCGCTTCAGGCTGCAGTTCTTCCAGCTCATTTAAAGAGATGTCAAGTTTAACGATCCTAAGGATTGAGAGAGGGAGAAAAAAAATCAAACTATTTCCAATCTCTGCCTCCTCCCCCTCCCCAAAAAAATGTCTGGAGTTTTTAACTTCTGATGTAATCACCATGTTTGACAAGCAGCAACAGATAGAGGCAGTTTCAACACTAGCACTGCCTGGTTAGAGGAGCTGTATATTGGAAACCACCCAAAATAATACTCTTTAGAAAAATGAGGGCTTAAAAAGTGACATGAATGAGAGAGCCAGAACCTCAGCCAATGTACATCAAGGTAGTACCATGTATTTCATATTCATTAATGGAGTTAAACACCAACTTACACCAGCTGGGGATCTGGTGCACAGTGTTTCTAGAAAACAACTGCATGTGACAAAGCAGCTTGTGCACCTTTGGGGGAAAAAAAAAATCAAATGTTTGAGGCAGTCGATATATCATCCGGTTTGTTCAAACAAGTGATTTTTTATGAAATTCACTGGATTAAGGGAAGACACGCAAGGACAGGAATCCGTGGAGGGCAAAGTTACAAGATGTTTAGCAAATAATAATGGAAACCACTGAAAAATACACAAAAAAAGGTTGGGGAAGGAATACTCTGTGGAGCTGGAATGAGACAACACATGTAGAGAATATCTCTGGCTAGCTCATCTAAAAATATATCACTGGTTTAAAAAAAACTAAGTCATGGGGGTGCCATTAAGAAAAATCTCCCAGCAGATGTCCTTCCAGTCACAGAAGTCCCAATGCTTTGGGTATTTCCAACTAGGCAGGAGAAAGCAGAGTGAGGGTACGTCTACACTGCACGATTATTTCGAATTAGCTTAAACCGATATTACAAAACAGATCTAATAAAATCGGTTTAGCGCGTCCACAGTGGGATCCCGAATCGATTGTTTGCGTCCATGGTCCAAAGCTACCATCGATTTCAGGAGCGGTGCACTGTGGGTAGCTGTTCCTCAGCTATCCCATAGTTCCCACTTCCGTGTTGAGAGCACAGTGCCTGATGGGGCAGAAAACACTGCCCCGGGTGGTGCTGGGTACAGCCTCACCCCTCCCTTTGTGAAGGCAGCAGACAACCCTTTGGCGCCTTTTTCGCGGAGTGCATTGAGCAAACGCCATAGCACAGCAATCTTTCCCTTTTTTTTTCACGTGGTGGTGGGGGGAAATAAACTGAGGAGCTGTTCCCTGAACCACGCCAGACACTGTGTTTGAACCTACAGACATTGGGAGCTCAGCCAAGAATGCAAATAATTTTCAGAGACTGCTGTGGACTGTGGGATAGCTGGAGTCCTCAGTACCCCCTCCCTCCCTCATGAGCGTCCATTTGAGTCTCTGGCTTCCCGTTACGCTTGTCACACAGCGCCCGTTTAACTCGATATTAATGACGACGTCGTGTGAACGGATACAGCGTTAAATCGGTATATCGGCCATTAAACCGATTTAAAGTCGCAGTGTAGACCTGGCCTGATTCTCTAGGTGTGAAGCACCTGTGCTCTGGAGAACTCTGCCTGCTAATAATCCCCGGAATGAAAGACATGGAGATGCAAGCGACTGGGAATTATGGCATTGGCAGCTGGATAGTTCCACGCAGGGATTTCTCTTTCAGCCCATACACTGAAAACATTCGAGAACAGACTAGGTCATATACTGCAGGCAGGACTTCTGGCTGGATGCCTCAACAAGTCTTTGCTATTGATAATATCTCTTTGGAAAGTACATGGCTAAAAATTCTTCACAGGTGTTTGTCATATGCACCCCTTTGGAAACTTTGTAATTGTGTTCCTCTACTCCCTGTGCAAATACTGTGGGTTGTTCTTGTGCGTTGAGATCCTAGAAAAATCCAGCATAGGGGCCAGCAAATAGGACACTGAACTGGGATGCAGAAGACCTAGATCTTTTTCCCATCTCCGCCACTGACCCACTGGGTGACCTTGGGCGAATTTTTTCCCCTTCCTGCATCTTAGTTTTCCCCTCTGTAAAATGGGGTTAATGATATTTACTAGCCTGTGTAAAGGAGTTTTAAAATCTATGGATGAAAAATGCTATATGGGGCCCAGGCCTCATTAGGATTTAGTGTTGTCCCGGTTTTTCTAGAGTGCCCCACAGTGTAGCATCTAAGCACTATTTCTGAGCAAAGAACTATTGATGCTTTTGCCATCAAAGAAAACCCAGAAGATAACGCACATCCCTTCCCAACACATCGGTGCTGACGTTTATGCAAGGTCTTAAATCTCTTCTTTACCTTTCAGGAAACTCAGTTACTGGGAACGATTGTCTGGAAAAGAAAAAGAAGCCAGGTCTGATCGTCAGGGTGGCCTGATATTGGAGGGGCTCTTTATTGTATCTACTGATATGCTGATGTTTAATGTACTAAGCCTGCATGTAAACGGGTTGGGACTCACCACCCGGCGCCTCCTGCTGGTAACTCTGGGAATTAGCTATGTCCAGTGGAGCACCCCCTCCTGGTGGTGTCCTGTCCGTTGTTCTGCCCTCTGTTGGTGTCTCTGGACCCGCGTTGCTCCCTGCTCGGCAGCATCCTCTTCGAGGCCACTGCCCTCCGGCAGTGCCCCTTAGTCCATCTGCACCCCCTTCCAGGGATCGATAATCAGCAGTCCTCCACTCCAGCCTTCATGTGCAACCACTTGACCTCAAAGTTTAATCCCTCTCGGCAGGGATCTGGCGTGGTCTATAATGGCCGCTCCCTACGGCCCATGGCTGGATGTACTGCAAGGAGGAAAGGCGGGGGGGGACCAGGCCCATCCTCTACTCTGGGTCCCTGCCCAGGGACCCTCTGGCATCAGCCTCGCTGTCCTCCTCCTTTTCCTCTTCAGTCTGTTTTCCCTGGGCCGCTTCCCCTACGCCCCTTGCACCGCTAGGCCTTTCCATCAGGGCTGCAGCCTGGTGGCTAGGGCTAGAGCTTCTAGCCTCCCTGAGCCTGCCGCACTGCACTGTCCACGGTGCTAGTCTCCCCTGGAGACTAGTATCAGAGGGTAGCGTGTTAGTCTGGATCTGTAAAAGCAGCAGGAGAATCCTGTGGCACCTTATAGACTAACAGACGTTTTGGAGCATGAGCTTTCGTTGGTGAATACCCACTTCCGCTGCCTTGGAGACTAACCTTCTCCCTTCAAAGGCCTGGGACAGACTGACTGCTCCTGCTCTGGGCAGCCTTTATATACCTCTGAGCCTGGCCCTGATTGGCTGTCTACAATCTGGGTGCTGATTGGCTCACAACAAGCCCTTTTCCGATTGGCTCCTGGACTGCGCAGGCTCCCTGGCCTGCCCCAGCCCATCCTCACAGGGAGTGGGGCAATCCGCCCCACTACACTGCCTTTAGTGGGATCAACCAGCAGCCTTGGAAATAGACAGGACTAGACCAGAGGGGAGGCAGGCAAAGGAGCCAGGTGAGCTCCCTCGACAGTTGAACCAAGTAAGTAAAGGTCCTGGGACTGATATCAGATAGTGGATAGAGGTCTTGAGGGGTCTTTAAAGGGTTAATCCTGGGTGCCTCCACCCTCTGTCACTAGCACGAGGACCCCATCGACTTCACTCCTTAATCAGCATACCTAAGACTCCCTATCCTATATTGAGCACCCCAGACCCTCTTAGTCAGTGGGTGAGAGGACCTGAGGCTACGAATGGTGCCCAGCGCTCCTGCCTGCCAGCGTGGTGTATGCCCTCATGGTGTTTGCCCCTCATAAGCTAAGGGGGGCATAACACCATGAATACAGTTGATGGTATCAGAGATGCTCATAATAAACCTGACGTAGGCTATGTCACCTAGAGGGAAGGAGGGGTGCTCTGAAATGTACAGGGAGAAAACCCTGGGAGGGTACACAAGATGGGGATAGGGAGAGGTGACAGAGCCCCTCTCACGTCCCTCTTGGCCCCATGCCCAATAGCCAACAATAGCATGGCTGGGGAGCTGCAGGCCCTGCTCCCCCCTAGCAACTCCACGGTTGCCTCCTGCCTGAAAGTGGGCAGGGTGAAAGGTGGGACAAGGTCTCACCTCCCTTCTATCAGGGCTGGCCAGGAGCAATGGGAGGAGCAAGCTGTGCCCTTCCCAAGGAGGGCGTAACTATCACACTGGTGAATGCCACCCCAGAGCCTCTGGGGGAATTGAATCAGCAGCAGTTCTTAGTGGCCTACTACCCAGCCCGTGTCCACCTCCACACCCACGCCCGAGCTCTCCAAGAACTGACTCCCTCCTTAGAGCTTCCACAATCGGGTTTAAATCAGTTTTTCTTATGGTCAGTTACTTCCCCTTTTCAGACTGGGCTGGATGGGTTTCTCTTGCCTTTTGTTGTTAGAGTCGCCCTCTTACCTGGGGTTCACTGATCCAAATTCAAAGGCAAAGGCCAGTCGTTTGAGCCGGGACATCTTCATATCAAGACAGTAGTGAGGCCCAGGTCCTTTGACATTCCAGATAAAAGGGAGCGGGTCAATCACCATGGCCCGATCCTCAACAAACTGCCGCTTCATCCACTCACCCATCTTTGAGAACACCTTGAACACAGAGCCACAGGCTAGAGAGAGAACATAGGTTATAGAGAAGCATGGCTCTCTGGTTTTGGATCTCCTTACTGGAACAAATACTATAGAATGACTCCACAGCACTACAGTGGTGGCCCTGTAGTCATCGACAGTATGTCAGACTATTTTGCTTGCAGGGATGCTGCCGCCTTGAGAGGAACAGAGCGGGGCAGAGCTGATTGGGAGAGGCAATGATGCTGTAGTATGGTTTTCCACCACTAGATGTCTCTGTGTGATGTATATAGGTCCAGATAGGTTGCAGATCCTGGCCAACAAAGGCAAGACAAGCCAGAGCACGAGCTGTGTGGAAGCCCATTTGTTAGTATCTGCAGTTATGGCGATTTTGTGTAACAACTGCCTCCTGTTTACAAATGACTGTGATTCAATATACGCTGATGCAAGGGGGAAGGAACACAGGAAGGAGGGGCTGCTAACATGTGGGAACTAGGGTGCTGGGGGTTGGTGCTTCTGTGCTGAATTGATTGTGAGCTGCCATTTAAATAGCTGTGATGCTGTAAAGTTTTAGCTTGCTGCGTACTGCACCTTTATATGTCAAAGGTATCTTCATGAGATGAGAGCAGAGTTCATTGCCTCAGAGCTGATTAAATTAAGTGTGGTCTATTGGCAGAGCGGCATTTGGGATATCTGCACAGTATCTGTGTGATGACTGCCAACTTGACTGATGCACCAGGACTGAACTGGGAACTTCCAGAGCTAAACTATGAGCTGCTACACTCAGATCCCTTGTGGATCAGGCACAAAGGGGGAATCTACGACACATCAGTGGGTTACAGCTGTCACACCGTGCCTGGCACAGTCAGCCTTTCACTAGCATGTGCCAGATGCATATCGACAATGAGGTGAAAGTATCTGAAACTGAATGGTTTATTAAGAACTCAAAAAATGGTCCCATTCCTAGAGAAAATAGCCACCTTTTAAAAAAGGTTTTCCTCAAAAATGCATTCCTTTCACAATGAAAAGCAGCCTGCTCCCAAATACAAATGGGCATGCTGCCATCAAAAGGCGGCTTTGGGCATTCAGATTTGAAATGTGTACATGTTTACAATTCAAAATTTTGCAACTCTTCAGGATGCTAAAAAAACAGCTATTTTGTCACATTTTGGAAAACCCAAAGAGCTCAAAACTGTCTCCTGAAATGAAACCTCAAGATTTTTCTATGTAAAAATTTGTAGACAATGTCACACCAGTTTTGCACGTCTTGACCAGACTTATCACCTCTTCACCACACTGACTGTAAATCAATCTAAGTTATGATGACTTAAGTTACATACCTTACGTAACTTAACTAGCGTAACTCAGATTGACCTACCTCGTTAGTATAGACCAGGCCTGTGTGTTGGAAATAATGTTAAAGCCCCTAATTAAAAGGATAGAAGCAAAATTCATTGTACTACATGAGCCCATTGTTCTTAAGCACTAACACATGGGAGACCTCACCAATGTGGTTGTTAGGCACAACTAAAGAAAGGAGAATGCAGTAAGTCAACACAAAACCCCTGGCACCAGCAGAGCAAGTTGGCAACCTTGCTCTGAAATGTATTTCAGAAGGAGAGTTCTTAATGCCACAGGGCTCTAGTCAACCGGAGAAGGACTGTACATTCCTGTTAGAAGGGAGCTACAGGCCTGTTACAGGCAGGAAAAGGCCTCCTACTATTTTAACAAGCTGAAAGCAAGCAACTACCTTTTATCTCAAAGATCTCTGCAAAAAGTTAGAATAATTCAGTCCCTTTGACCTAGCACCTTCTACACTTTCACACTCCTCAGTGACATCGTTAAGCCAACCTCATTTTCTAGTGTACACCAGACCTCAGATTCAATACCTCGATTGTAACCTCATTGGGCGGGGATCATATGGGAACCATGTGGAAACCCTACCACAATGGGGTTCTAGCCCATGACTGGGGCTCCTGGGCACTGCCATAAGACAAATTTTAAATCCATTTAGTTCCTCCAATTGGAATTTAAGATCTCTCATTGTCAAATACTTCATTAGAGTTTTGTGAGCCTGAGAAAGGCCCCAGAACAGTATCTATTTAAAAAGCAGGGAATAAACTACCATTCCGAGTTCGAGGTGTCAGTGAATCTTGTTCACGCTTGTAATAGGCTTGGAAGGATTTGATTATTTTTTTAAAGCAGTTAATGTCAATAAAAATCAATTTCACTGCAAACATACAAATCCCCACAAAATATTTCCATAGACAATAATCAAAATGTACAGAGCGGCAAAGTAAGAAAAATGCTGCTTGAGAAATTATTAGAATTTGATTTAAGGGTGTATATTTGACACGGGGCCTCGACAATTTGCATTTGAGCAGTTATAAAGGTTTAACTTATTGAATCTCAACATCTACTGTCATTAAATAATTGTCTGAGTCCCTATAATTTTCCATAACTGTGAACATTTAAATTGATAAAAAAATGGGAGGGATGCTTAAAACCCATAATTTTGAGCAATTGAAAATTCAAATGGATAAACAAATGCTTAAAATAAACATTGATGTTATCCATTAAAATCACACAAAAATAAACATTGAATTCTGCCAAGTCTAGCTATTAAAATGGCACCAAATCATCCATGAAGCTAGAGCACACACATTAGTGATCACAACAAAGTAACACCAGTCCTGCTCCAGTGAAGGTCATGGGAGGTTTGTCTCTCGCTTCAGTGGAAGCAGGATCAGACCAAAAGGGAAAGAAAAATTAAAACAAAATCATAGGAGGCAGCAGGGCCGGCTTTATGCCGATTCCACCGATTCCCCGGATTCGGGCCCCATGCCTAAGGAGGGCTCTGTTCCGGGGGTCTTCGGTGGCATTGCAGCAGCGGGGGGTCCTTTGGTGCCGTGGAAGACCCGGAGTGAATACTCCGCCGCCGAAGCCCCGGACCGCTGCCGAGTATTCCAGTCGGGCCCCGTGGGTCATAAAGCCGGCCCTCGGAGGCAGAGAGAGATTTAAACAAATCTTAGGGTGATGATCTTTTTAAATGAAATGATGTCAGTACTGGTGAAAAGTGATGGACTGACTGTCCGGGAACAGAAGCCTTCATAGGTAGAAGTCAGGCAAAGATATCACAAGCTTCATTCACAGTGTCCAGAGATTTCGATCCTTAGGGTATGTCTATACTGCAAACAGAGGAGTGACTCTAGCATGGAGCTAGCTTTGATCTAGCTAGCTTGAGTAACGATATCAGGGAAGTCACAGCAGCAGGTGACCTGCCTGAACACATCCCAGGTACATCTCTGTTGCATTTTAAAACGCGTGGTTGCAAGTCTCAGAGCTCAGGTCTACTGACTCAGGCTCACAGGGTTCATGCTGTGGCGCTAAAAATAGCTACACAGATATTGCAGCTCGGACTCCGGAGCCGGAGAAGTGCAGAATTGGCTTCGCGGCTGTTGTTACTTGAGCTAGCTAGATTAAAGCTAGCTCAGGTATGTCTACACATGCTGCAGCCATACCCTGATTGCAGTGTAGACATACCTCTAGTCATAGGTGCCAACTCCGTGGGTGCTCCAGCCCTGGAGCACCCAAGGAAAAAAAATGGTGGGTGCTCAGCACCCATCGGCAGCTCCCCATGGCCCTGCCCCGCCCCCCTGCTCTAGTTCGCCTCTAGACTCTTTGCTCAGACTGCTCAGAAGGATAAAGGCCATTTGCTAGGGTAGATTTTGTGATGACGTGAACACCTGTTTGCTGGGAACTGGACTACGGACCATAACTCTGTTTATGTAGACCACTGCTGTGAACTGTCAGATGATAATGATTTTTTGCTGCAGCTGACCAGCAAAGAGGTAAAGGGCTCTATTTCTCTTCATTATTCTCCTGAGCCAGGCAGTTCCCCAACCCTTCTCTCCCACAAAAGAATTTCACCTTGTAACTGAAATATTGAAAGGGACTTGGAAGTGCTTGCCAGCCAGATGAGGGTAACCTTCCATGGGTGCCAAGCAATAAGAAAATAGTCAGATGTTTTATGAGCCGAGACTTTATTTTTATTGTTATGCTGGAGTGGTTCAAAAGAAGCAATTTGTTCTGCGGCAACGCACTCAGGAAGTGAGGGGCAGCAGATTTATGGTGGGGGAGAAAACTTTGAAGCGAGGAGGAAGCGACCAGAAAGAGAACAAGGATTAGCAAACACAAGTCTGCAAGAGGTTATTAATGACAGGAAGAGAGATCGATCATTCTGACCCGCACAACAGTTGAGGAATCGCAGGTACAAAGTCCTGGACACACTAAAATGCTCCAGTGAGCGAGACTATTTTTCTTTGTTCGCTGATATTGAGCTGTGTTGGTTTTTAATAATATATAAATGAATAAGAGAGGGCCTGACCCAAAGCAAAATGAAATCAATGAGATCTTTTGTATCAACTTCAACAGGTTTTTGGATCAGGCCCTGTGATCCTAAGAATGCCTTTATGCCAACTGGCAAAGGGCCCACCTAACACACTGTTGTCAAAATCTTCAGCCAACAATGTCTCGTCAGGTATCATTTAAAAACTGGTGAACCGCTATCATGACTATCACTGTGTGATGTGTGCACGGCTTGTGTGTAAAGAGTTAGGTACGCATGCTGGAAATATGTTCTTAAAAGATGAGTTGTAGAGGCAGCTGATAAACAAGCCCACCCTAAGCAAAGGAATGTGGATTTACCCATCCGCCTGGATCAGACTAACAAGCAAAGGACAACACAAGTATATTTGCATCTCAAGTCACCAAAGTGATCAAGCCAATAGAAAAAGCAAATTGAACAGTGGATGAAGGAGGAGCTTGGTGCTTGCAACCCAGAGAACAAGCAGCCAGGGAGAGGAACTCTGTCTGGGTTTACTTTTCAAAAGGAAAGAAAAGAAGGATTCCTTTGTTACCCATCACTTAGGGGACAAAGGGAACAGAACCCTCTGATTCTGTGAATGGTGGGTCCCCCTGCCTACGGGGATGGAGTTGCTGGTAGCTTGATGTAAGTTAGAAAGCTGCTTAGGCAAAGCTTGCAGCTTCCTAAAGTTACGTTTTAGTCACTAAGAAGTGTGCTATTTTTGTTTTGCTTGTAACCAGACCTGTCTCTTTTTCTCCTGCTGAGTACCACTTAAATCTCTGTTCTTGATTAATATATTGTATGCTAAGTTTTACTGTGTATTAAAGTGAAGTGTGGGTCCTCAGCTGAGCCAACAAGCTGGTGTGTGCACGGTTTCTTTGGAGAGAAAATTGTGACAAAAACAAAACAAAAAAACTGAACATTCTGATTTGGATGTAACCCTTCTGCCCCTCTGAATTTGGCAGCAACAAGGGCCGGGTTCAGTATCCAGGGGTTCTGTTTCAATAACACAATGCCAAACCAGCTTGAGCCCCCACCCAGTGACCTGGGAAAATCTTACACACACCCCTAGGTGCCTCAAAGAGGCAATGTTTCCCCTCTCGCAAGCACAGAGTCTCGATGTAGCAGAAAAAGTTTAATTACATGAGATATACAACAAGCACTAAATTGGGAAAACACCTCAACTAGAGTTCCTAGACCAAACTGCCCGCAAAGACCCACTCCAGGAAATTGAAGCGTGCCTTTTCCCCTGGGCTCTTGAGTCCAGCAACCCCCAAATCACCCACAGTCCCAAAAGTCCCACAATCCAAAAGTCTCTGTCCTGGGTCAGTGCAGCCCCAAAGTTCAAGAGTATATCTGCAGAGGTCCCTCCCCCCAGCCTGGGTAGAAAGAGGCACCTTACGTGGTCCGGGGCCAACTGCCCTGCCTCTCCGTGGGTTCTGCTTCCGCCTTCTCCACGAACTGCTCTGCTTTACCAGCCATTCCACTCTGCTCTTCCAGCTGTCCTCACAACCTGCTCCGCTCCACCAGCTGCCCCGTGAGCTGCTCCAGTTGTCCCTGCAAACTGCTCGGCTCTGCTTGCTCTGTGGGCCACTCCAAACCTGTCCCCAGCTACTCGCTCTTGCCAGCCGCTCTCGCTCCACAGCTGTCCCGTGATCCGCTCCAGCTGTCCCCGCAAACTGCTCCACTCCGCCAGCGCTCTGTTCCACAGTATAGCTCAGCCCCCCCACTAGTTAGCACAGTACTCAGTGCTCTCAGTCAGTAATTTCAGCCTTTATGATTCAGCTCTTTAGTGACTTCAGCTCTTAAGTAGGGGAGCCCCAGTGCTAGTACACATTAGCCCAAAGTGAGTTCAGCTCAGTAACCTGTATACAGATTATTTTAAGGAAAAAAAATCAATTCTGACATTCCACAGTAGAGAGGGGAGGGGGTGAAACTGGTGCTCTGGCTCCACAAGGAGACTACGCCACCAGGCACAAATACCTGTCCCCAGCCTCTCTCAATTCACTGGTTTTGGAACTGTGACGTTATTGATATAAACTGGACCATATAGAACATGGGTTGCAAACCAAGGTCCGTGTGGCACCAAATCCTATGTAAAGGGGGTCATATAAGGTGTCTAAGACCAGGTTATGGGTTACTGGTATTGATTATGCTGTCTGTATGTCTGTATCATTTCTGTAGTTGAAGTTATAAATAGGCTGTGTTTGTCTATTTCAAACTTGTTCTGTGTTACTGAAAAGTCCCAGACAGGCTGGTGTCGCTCTGCTTAGCTGCTTGATGGACCCATTAAGGACCATCACACTACACAATTGACCCATCGAGAGAAGGCGATACGCCCTGTGACTCACCGAAGTGAGCCGCCCACTGGTCGCCGCTGGCAAACTCCATTGCTGTAACTTTCCACAGGAGGAACAAAGGAGTGTTCTTACACCTGGAAAAGTCTATATAAGGCGAAGGCCTCATCTCCATTTGTCTTCAATCCCTCTTACCTCTGGAGGGACTTTGCTATAATCTGAAGCTTGCCACAAAGGACTGAATGACCCATCCCAGCAGGGGATGTTCTCCAGAGAACTGGATTTAAACCTGCAGTTACTTCATCACTGCTACAAGCCTGAACTAAGGACTTTGCCATTACTGTATGTAATTGATTCCAGTTTAACCAATTCTAGCTCTCACCTCTATCTTTTTCTTTTTATGAATAAACCTTTAGATTTAGATTCTAAAGATTGGCAACAGCGTGATATTGTGATAAGATCTGATGTGTATATTGATCTGGGTCTGGTGCTTGGTCCTTTGGGATCGAGAGAACCTTTTTCTTTTACTGGGGTGTTGGTTTTCATAACCATTCATCCCCAGGACGTGTGGGACTGGTGGTGATACTGGGAGACTGGAGTGTCTAAGGAAATTGCTTGTGTGACTTGCAGTTAGCCAGAGGGGTGACACCAAAGCCTTTTGTCTGGCTGGTTTGGTTTGCCTTAGAGGTGGAAAAACCCCAGCCTAGGGCTGTGACAGCCCTGTTTGAGCAATTGGTCCTAATTTGGCACTCTCAGTTGGGTCCCGCTAGAACACATCGTCACAGGAACCCATGTCCCTTGTCTAGCAAGTACCACCCAACTGAGGTTGAGTCATTTCTGTCACAAAGCAGTCCCACAGCTCGGCAGTCTGGGATGGGGTAGGCGTGCCTATGCAAATACACCCTCTGAAATTCTTTCCACCAGATGTCAGGGTAGAGCTCATCCTGACTCTGCTTACATGGACATGCCCCTGCAGAGCTTCAGGGGAGCGGTAATTCAGCTACCTCATGCCCCCATTCTCTTCTACTGACTGTACTACATCTCCTACGATTAAAGCTAGGCAAAGAATGGAGTTTTCGGCTCACGCCAATTCTGAGAGGGAAAAAGATTTCATTTTGGTCTGAACCAAAAACGAGATTTTTCAAAAATGTCTGATCCTGTTCCCATTAAAGTCAATGGCAAAAGTTTTCACTGAATTATATTGGGGCCTCGCTGGAAATCAGTGGGAGGTTTGTGTGACCATCAGGGTCCAGATACCCCAGGGTTAGAACATGGCTTCTGAACCCCAAAGAATAATCAATTGAATCAACTGATTGTATATAATATCACTGTACTACAACATACCCTCATATCTCAATGTCTGCACTTTGACCCGTTAACCTTTTACCCCCAGTCAGGGATAAGAACATAAGAACGTAAAAATGACCATATTGGGTCAGACCAAAGGTCCATCCAGCCCAGTATCCTGTCTAGCAACAGTGGCCAATGCCAGGTGTCCAAGGGGAAGTGAATCTAACAGGTAATAATCAACTGATTTCTCTCCTGCCATCCATCTCCACCCTCTGACAAACGGAAGCTAGAGACACCATTCCTCACTCATCCTGGCTAATAGCTATTAATGGACTTAACCTCCATGAATTTATCTAGTTCTCTTTTAAACTCTGTTACAGTCCTAGCCTTCACAACCTTCTCAGGCAAGGAGTTCCAGAGGTTGACAGGATATTGCAGATTATGTATTCCTTACGCCATCCGATCTTAAACTGAACTTTTCACCCCTTGATAATCTGTATGTTATCTCCTGATAACCAGAAACGTCTACGCTTAAACTCTGTACCAGTCACTTTTTTTTAAACATCATCTTAATAACAGTGTATCAAGTGAGGTCTTTCATGACACACTGGTGATTAATATCATGGATGTATTAACATTAGATGAGCAATTACGGATGCTCACTGATATTATGATTTAAAGTCTATGCCCAAACAAAGGGAGAAACAGGCTTTCTCCCTGACAAGATGGAAGATAGCTATCTACCTGTCTCCTGTTTAAATTAACCACTGTGTTATAAAAACAAGGGAAGCCCTATTTCCATACGAATCAGGAGGAGGATGGGAAGTCCACAGAATGGAAAGGACAGCAGGAGGTCATCCTGGCTCTGGATTGCAAAGGAAAGCTAAAAAAGTGCATGATTGCAGAGGAAAGCTACAAAGATATAAGCAGAAGCAAAAAACCCACTTAGGGACAGGGCCGGCGCTGCCATTTAGGTGACCTAGGTGATCGCCTAGGGCACCAGGCTTTGGGGAGGCGGCATTTTGCCGCCCTTGGCAGCAATTTGGCGGCGGGGGGTCCTTCCGCGCTCCGGGTCTTCGGCTCTGTGGCAGGTCCTTCACTCACTCCGGGACCTGCTGCCAAAGTGCCCCAAAGACCGGGAGAGCAGAAGGACCCCCCTGCTGCAGAATTGCCGCCAACGACCGGGAGCGTGGAAGGACCCCCGCCTAGGAGCCAAAAATCCTGGCGCCGCTCCTGCTTAGGGAACACAGGGAACAGTGCCCTGTGAGCCTCTGAAAGCAGGATCCCCTAGTCTGGAGGGCTAGGGATGCTGGTAACTTGATTTAAGAAAGAAAACTGCTTAAACAAAGATTGTAACTTGCGAAGATTAAGTTTTAGTCACTGGAAAACATGTTTTATTTGGTTTTATTTGTAACCAGACCTGTCTTTTTCTCTTGCTTAGTATATGTACATCTCTGTTCTTTGTTAATAAACCTATTCTTGATTTTACTACAAAACCATCTCAGTGCTGTTTATTAAAGTGACGTGTAAGTCTTCAGCTAACCTAACAGGCTGATGTGGAGGCAGCGAACTTGGTGACTTCTGAGAGTGTCCTGTGAGAGGGACTGGAGACGTCTCAGAGGTTTACTGATTGGTACTTGCAAGGCAAGGTTTAGACTAGCAGAGTCTTGAAGAGTTTGCTGATGAAGCAGATGGGCTGGTGTGGCAGGGAGATGACACGTAACTCAGCAGCAGCAAAGCTCGGACTCTTGCTAAGGCAGAGTAGTAACACGGTGGCTCACAATTCTGGGTGGCCTGAACACGACACCTTAGTTTGCTTGTTAAAGGACAAAGACTTTGCTTCACTCTCAGATAACAGGGCTAGAACAAGCTCCTGGCAGCTCTGAAAATGTAAGAATTTTGTTCTTGCTCATTCTAAAGTAACGACAAATGTTACTCCATCCACTGCCTGAAATAAAGCCCAGCACAGTCAATGGGAGTCTTTCCTAGAACTTCAGTAGCCTTTAGATCAGGTCCCTAGAGGGACCATTACCCAGACCTTAGACTAGGTAAGATTTTATAGTTTGATGATCTTTGATTCAGTTTGGTTTCCTCTCTGTACTGTAAGCCCTTTGGAATTACGGGCTGTTCCATTGGTGCCTGTCCTCTCGGGCCATTCTCAGCTAAAAGAACAGTGACCTTCTGCTCCCTGGTGAGAAGCAAAGGAAGAAGGTGCCTCTCCTGGAGCCTTTGGTGGAAGGTGTAGGGCAGGAGGGTGTTTGTTCCCAATGAGGCTCACCAAGGTCAGCTCCAGGGAGCAGGGGAAGGCTGGTGCCTGTCTAGCCTGTAAGCAGTTCAAGCCAGAGCGGTGCCCCGTACAGCACCGAGCGCCATCAGCATTTAATCAGCATTTGCGGTCATTAATGCTCATCCTCTCACTGATGAGCCTAGCCTCAGCCAATAACCAAGCAAGACTCAGGGGTGCAGGAATTCTGCCAGAGTCCCCCTCCCGCTCCAGGCCAGCGGCACACACGCACCCTGCGAGCTTGCAGCCCAGAAGCTGCTCGCTCCCGGTAAGCTTTTACCTGTGGGCCTGAAATCCTTCCCGCTCCTTGTGGGGAGCTGCTCTGCCCCCCAGCGGCTGCCGCCTCTCCCCCAGCCCTCCACGTTCCCTCCAGTTGCTACAACAGCTCATCCCTACGGGCAAGCTCAGGGCCAGGTGAGCGCTGGCAGCCGAGGAACTACAACTCCCATCAGCCCCCGGGAGCCCACAGCCGCGCGGGGGGTTCTGGGAGCTGTAGTTCACCGGGGCGGAGCGGCCGTAGGGATGATCGGCAGGCGGGTGGGGGAGGAACTACAGTGCGGCGGCGGGAAGCGGGGGAGGGGCGGGATGGAGCCGGCGGCTGCCGCCTTGGTGGCGCCTGGGCCGGCGGGAGGCTCAGCGCGGCGGTGGGTGCGGGGCTCCCACCCGCTATCATGCGCCGGGCCTTGGGCGTAGGGCTGGTCTTCAGCGGGTGCTGCAGCAACGTGGTGTTCCTGGAGCTCCTGGCCAGGTGCGTGCCGGGGGGTCTGCTGAGCTGGGGCAGGGGCAGGGCTCCTGGGCTGGGGGGGCGGTGGCTGGGCTAGGTTGCGCTGGGGGT